>NC_136488.1:31087403-31292403 GCF_053919585.1 Euprymna scolopes
TCAAGCCAGGATTGAAACCCGACCGTTTATACGGCAGTCAAGGCTTCTAACCATTACGCTATTGGCGGCTGCTTGAACGAGTAGTGAGTTTTAACGATGTTTTGATATCGTCCGAAATACCTCCGCTCGATTTGTTTACACAAAGAGCGTCGCTTATATGCTAATGGTAATTCGTTTTTCACTTCTCAATATGCTCAACTCAAGGTGAGGAGCACTATAGTCATCCACATACAGTACTGTTTCGCTGTTTCACAGCTCATCAGTGCGGCTAGACAGGCAACTACCTCAAGCCAGGATTGAAACCCGACCGTTTATACGGCAGTCAAGGCTTCTAACCATTACGCTATTGGCGGCTGCTTGAACGAGTAGTGAGTTTTAACGATGTTTTGATATCGTCCGAAATACCTCCGCTCGATTTGTTTACACAAAGAGCGTCGCTTATATGCTAATGGTAATTCGTTTTTCACTTCTCAATATGCTCAACTCAAGGTGAGGAGCACTATAGTCATCCACATACAGTACTGTTTCGCTGTTTCACAGCTCATCAGTGCGGCTAGACAGGCAACTACCTCAAGCCAGGATTGAAACCCGACCGTTTATACGGCAGTCAAGGCTTCTAACCATTACGCTATTGGCGGCTGCTTGAACGAGTAGTGAGTTTTAACGATGTTTTGATATCGTCCGAAATACCTCCGCTCGATTTGTTTACACAAAGAGCGTCGCTTATATGCTAATGGTAATTCGTTTTTCACTTCTCAATATGCTCAACTCAAGGTGAGGAGCACTATAGTCATCCACATACAGTACTGTTTCGCTGTTTCACAGCTCATCAGTGCGGCTAGACAGGCAACTACCTCAAGCCAGGATTGAAACCCGACCGTTTATACGGCAGTCAAGGCTTCTAACCATTACGCTATTGGCGGCTGCTTGAACGAGTAGTGAGTTTTAACGATGTTTTGATATCGTCCGAAATACCTCCGCTCGATTTGTTTACACAAAGAGCGTCGCTTATATGCTAATGGTAATTCGTTTTTCACTTCTCAATATGCTCAACTCAAGGTGAGGAGCACTATAGTCATCCACATACAGTACTGTTTCGCTGTTTCACAGCTCATCAGTGCGGCTAGACAGGCAACTACCTCAAGCCAGGATTGAAACCCGACCGTTTATACGGCAGTCAAGGCTTCTAACCATTACGCTATTGGCGGCTGCTTGAACGAGTAGTGAGTTTTAACGATGTTTTGATATCGTCCGAAATACCTCCGCTCGATTTGTTTACACAAAGAGCGTCGCTTATATGCTAATGGTAATTCGTTTTTCACTTCTCAATATGCTCAACTCAAGGTGAGGAGCACTATAGTCATCCACATACAGTACTGTTTCGCTGTTTCACAGCTCATCAGTGCGGCTAGACAGGCAACTACCTCAAGCCAGGATTGAAACCCGACCGTTTATACGGCAGTCAAGGCTTCTAACCATTACGCTATTGGCGGCTGCTTGAACGAGTAGTGAGTTTTAACGATGTTTTGATATCGTCCGAAATACCTCCGCTCGATTTGTTTACACAAAGAGCGTCGCTTATATGCTAATGGTAATTCGTTTTTCACTTCTCAATATGCTCAACTCAAGGTGAGGAGCACTATAGTCATCCACATACAGTACTGTTTCGCTGTTTCACAGCTCATCAGTGCGGCTAGACAGGCAACTACCTCAAGCCAGGATTGAAACCCGACCGTTTATACGGCAGTCAAGGCTTCTAACCATTACGCTATTGGCGGCTGCTTGAACGAGTAGTGAGTTTTAACGATGTTTTGATATCGTCCGAAATACCTCCGCTCGATTTGTTTACACAAAGAGCGTCGCTTATATGCTAATGGTAATTCGTTTTTCACTTCTCAATATGCTCAACTCAAGGTGAGGAGCACTATAGTCATCCACATACAGTACTGTTTCGCTGTTTCACAGCTCATCAGTGCGGCTAGACAGGCAACTACCTCAAGCCAGGATTGAAACCCGACCGTTTATACGGCAGTCAAGGCTTCTAACCATTACGCTATTGGCGGCTGCTTGAACGAGTAGTGAGTTTTAACGATGTTTTGATATCGTCCGAAATACCTCCGCTCGATTTGTTTACACAAAGAGCGTCGCTTATATGCTAATGGTAATTCGTTTTTCACTTCTCAATATGCTCAACTCAAGGTGAGGAGCACTATAGTCATCCACATACAGTACTGTTTCGCTGTTTCACAGCTCATCAGTGCGGCTAGACAGGCAACTACCTCAAGCCAGGATTGAAACCCGACCGTTTATACGGCAGTCAAGGCTTCTAACCATTACGCTATTGGCGGCTGCTTGAACGAGTAGTGAGTTTTAACGATGTTTTGATATCGTCCGAAATACCTCCGCTCGATTTGTTTACACAAAGAGCGTCGCTTATATGCTAATGGTAATTCGTTTTTCACTTCTCAATATGCTCAACTCAAGGTGAGGAGCACTATAGTCATCCACATACAGTACTGTTTCGCTGTTTCACAGCTCATCAGTGCGGCTAGACAGGCAACTACCTCAAGTCAGGATTGAAACCCGACCGTTTATACGGCAGTCAAGGCTTCTAACCATTACGCTATTGGCGGCTGCTTGAACGAGTAGTGAGTTTTAACGATGTTTTGATATCGTCCGAAATACCTCCGCTCGATTTGTTTACACAAAGAGCGTCGCTTATATGCTAATGGTAATTCGTTTTTCACTTCTCAATATGCTCAACTCAAGGTGAGGAGCACTATAGTCATCCACATACAGTACTGTTTCGCTGTTTCACAGCTCATCAGTGCGGCTAGACAGGCAACTACCTCAAGCCAGGATTGAAACCCGACCGTTTATACGGCAGTCAAGGCTTCTAACCATTACGCTATTGGCGGCTGCTTGAACGAGTAGTGAGTTTTAACGATGTTTTGATATCGTCCGAAATACCTCCGCTCGATTTGTTTACACAAAGAGCGTCGCTTATATGCTAATGGTAATTCGTTTTTCACTTCTCAATATGCTCAACTCAAGGTGAGGAGCACTATAGTCATCCACATACAGTACTGTTTCGCTGTTTCACAGCTCATCAGTGCGGCTAGACAGGCAACTACCTCAAGCCAGGATTGAAACCCGACCGTTTATACGGCAGTCAAGGCTTCTAACCATTACGCTATTGGCGGCTGCTTGAACGAGTAGTGAGTTTTAACGATGTTTTGATATCGTCCGAAATACCTCCGCTCGATTTGTTTACACAAAGAGCGTCGCTTATATGCTAATGGTAATTCGTTTTTCACTTCTCAATATGCTCAACTCAAGGTGAGGAGCACTATAGTCATCCACATACAGTACTGTTTCGCTGTTTCACAGCTCATCAGTGCGGCTAGACAGGCAACTACCTCAAGCCAGGATTGAAACCCGACCGTTTATACGGCAGTCAAGGCTTCTAACCATTACGCTATTGGCGGCTGCTTGAACGAGTAGTGAGTTTTAACGATGTTTTGATATCGTCCGAAATACCTCCGCTCGATTTGTTTACACAAAGAGCGTCGCTTATATGCTAATGGTAATTCGTTTTTCACTTCTCAATATGCTCAACTCAAGGTGAGGAGCACTATAGTCATCCACATACAGTACTGTTTCGCTGTTTCACAGCTCATCAGTGCGGCTAGACAGGCAACTACCTCAAGCCAGGATTGAAACCCGACCGTTTATACGGCAGTCAAGGCTTCTAACCATTACGCTATTGGCGGCTGCTTGAACGAGTAGTGAGTTTTAACGATGTTTTGATATCGTCCGAAATACCTCCGCTCGATTTGTTTACACAAAGAGCGTCGCTTATATGCTAATGGTAATTCGTTTTTCACTTCTCAATATGCTCAACTCAAGGTGAGGAGCACTATAGTCATCCACATACAGTACTGTTTCGCTGTTTCACAGCTCATCAGTGCGGCTAGACAGGCAACTACCTCAAGCCAGGATTGAAACCCGACCGTTTATACGGCAGTCAAGGCTTCTAACCATTACGCTATTGGCGGCTGCTTGAACGAGTAGTGAGTTTTAACGATGTTTTGATATCGTCCGAAATACCTCCGCTCGATTTGTTTACACAAAGAGCGTCGCTTATATGCTAATGGTAATTCGTTTTTCACTTCTCAATATGCTCAACTCAAGGTGAGGAGCACTATAGTCATCCACATACAGTACTGTTTCGCTGTTTCACAGCTCATCAGTGCGGCTAGACAGGCAACTACCTCAAGCCAGGATTGAAACCCGACCGTTTATACGGCAGTCAAGGCTTCTAACCATTACGCTATTGGCGGCTGCTTGAACGAGTAGTGAGTTTTAACGATGTTTTGATATCGTCCGAAATACCTCCGCTCGATTTGTTTACACAAAGAGCGTCGCTTATATGCTAATGGTAATTCGTTTTTCACTTCTCAATATGCTCAACTCAAGGTGAGGAGCACTATAGTCATCCACATACAGTACTGTTTCGCTGTTTCACAGCTCATCAGTGCGGCTAGACAGGCAACTACCTCAAGCCAGGATTGAAACCCGACCGTTTATACGGCAGTCAAGGCTTCTAACCATTACGCTATTGGCGGCTGCTTGAACGAGTAGTGAGTTTTAACGATGTTTTGATATCGTCCGAAATACCTCCGCTCGATTTGTTTACACAAAGAGCGTCGCTTATATGCTAATGGTAATTCGTTTTTCACTTCTCAATATGCTCAACTCAAGGTGAGGAGCACTATAGTCATCCACATACAGTACTGTTTCGCTGTTTCACAGCTCATCAGTGCGGCTAGACAGGCAACTACCTCAAGCCAGGATTGAAACCCGACCGTTTATACGGCAGTCAAGGCTTCTAACCATTACGCTATTGGCGGCTGCTTGAACGAGTAGTGAGTTTTAACGATGTTTTGATATCGTCCGAAATACCTCCGCTCGATTTGTTTACACAAAGAGCGTCGCTTATATGCTAATGGTAATTCGTTTTTCACTTCTCAATATGCTCAACTCAAGGTGAGGAGCACTATAGTCATCCACATACAGTACTGTTTCGCTGTTTCACAGCTCATCAGTGCGGCTAGACAGGCAACTACCTCAAGCCAGGATTGAAACCCGACCGTTTATACGGCAGTCAAGGCTTCTAACCATTACGCTATTGGCGGCTGCTTGAACGAGTAGTGAGTTTTAACGATGTTTTGATATCGTCCGAAATACCTCCGCTCGATTTGTTTACACAAAGAGCGTCGCTTATATGCTAATGGTAATTCGTTTTTCACTTCTCAATATGCTCAACTCAAGGTGAGGAGCACTATAGTCATCCACATACAGTACTGTTTCGCTGTTTCACAGCTCATCAGTGCGGCTAGACAGGCAACTACCTCAAGCCAGGATTGAAACCCGACCGTTTATACGGCAGTCAAGGCTTCTAACCATTACGCTATTGGCGGCTGCTTGAACGAGTAGTGAGTTTTAACGATGTTTTGATATCGTCCGAAATACCTCCGCTCGATTTGTTTACACAAAGAGCGTCGCTTATATGCTAATGGTAATTCGTTTTTCACTTCTCAATATGCTCAACTCAAGGTGAGGAGCACTATAGTCATCCACATACAGTACTGTTTCGCTGTTTCACAGCTCATCAGTGCGGCTAGACAGGCAACTACCTCAAGCCAGGATTGAAACCCGACCGTTTATACGGCAGTCAAGGCTTCTAACCATTACGCTATTGGCGGCTGCTTGAACGAGTAGTGAGTTTTAACGATGTTTTGATATCGTCCGAAATACCTCCGCTCGATTTGTTTACACAAAGAGCGTCGCTTATATGCTAATGGTAATTCGTTTTTCACTTCTCAATATGCTCAACTCAAGGTGAGGAGCACTATAGTCATCCACATACAGTACTGTTTCGCTGTTTCACAGCTCATCAGTGCGGCTAGACAGGCAACTACCTCAAGCCAGGATTGAAACCCGACCGTTTATACGGCAGTCAAGGCTTCTAACCATTACGCTATTGGCGGCTGCTTGAACGAGTAGTGAGTTTTAACGATGTTTTGATATCGTCCGAAATACCTCCGCTCGATTTGTTTACACAAAGAGCGTCGCTTATATGCTAATGGTAATTCGTTTTTCACTTCTCAATATGCTCAACTCAAGGTGAGGAGCACTATAGTCATCCACATACAGTACTGTTTCGCTGTTTCACAGCTCATCAGTGCGGCTAGACAGGCAACTACCTCAAGCCAGGATTGAAACCCGACCGTTTATACGGCAGTCAAGGCTTCTAACCATTACGCTATTGGCGGCTGCTTGAACGAGTAGTGAGTTTTAACGATGTTTTGATATCGTCCGAAATACCTCCGCTCGATTTGTTTACACAAAGAGCGTCGCTTATATGCTAATGGTAATTCGTTTTTCACTTCTCAATATGCTCAACTCAAGGTGAGGAGCACTATAGTCATCCACATACAGTACTGTTTCGCTGTTTCACAGCTCATCAGTGCGGCTAGACAGGCAACTACCTCAAGCCAGGATTGAAACCCGACCGTTTATACGGCAGTCAAGGCTTCTAACCATTACGCTATTGGCGGCTGCTTGAACGAGTAGTGAGTTTTAACGATGTTTTGATATCGTCCGAAATACCTCCGCTCGATTTGTTTACACAAAGAGCGTCGCTTATATGCTAATGGTAATTCGTTTTTCACTTCTCAATATGCTCAACTCAAGGTGAGGAGCACTATAGTCATCCACATACAGTACTGTTTCGCTGTTTCACAGCTCATCAGTGCGGCTAGACAGGCAACTACCTCAAGCCAGGATTGAAACCCGACCGTTTATACGGCAGTCAAGGCTTCTAACCATTACGCTATTGGCGGCTGCTTGAACGAGTAGTGAGTTTTAACGATGTTTTGATATCGTCCGAAATACCTCCGCTCGATTTGTTTACACAAAGAGCGTCGCTTATATGCTAATGGTAATTCGTTTTTCACTTCTCAATATGCTCAACTCAAGGTGAGGAGCACTATAGTCATCCACATACAGTACTGTTTCGCTGTTTCACAGCTCATCAGTGCGGCTAGACAGGCAACTACCTCAAGCCAGGATTGAAACCCGACCGTTTATACGGCAGTCAAGGCTTCTAACCATTACGCTATTGGCGGCTGCTTGAACGAGTAGTGAGTTTTAACGATGTTTTGATATCGTCCGAAATACCTCCGCTCGATTTGTTTACACAAAGAGCGTCGCTTATATGCTAATGGTAATTCGTTTTTCACTTCTCAATATGCTCAACTCAAGGTGAGGAGCACTATAGTCATCCACATACAGTACTGTTTCGCTGTTTCACAGCTCATCAGTGCGGCTAGACAGGCAACTACCTCAAGCCAGGATTGAAACCCGACCGTTTATACGGCAGTCAAGGCTTCTAACCATTACGCTATTGGCGGCTGCTTGAACGAGTAGTGAGTTTTAACGATGTTTTGATATCGTCCGAAATACCTCCGCTCGATTTGTTTACACAAAGAGCGTCGCTTATATGCTAATGGTAATTCGTTTTTCACTTCTCAATATGCTCAACTCAAGGTGAGGAGCACTATAGTCATCCACATACAGTACTGTTTCGCTGTTTCACAGCTCATCAGTGCGGCTAGACAGGCAACTACCTCAAGCCAGGATTGAAACCCGACCGTTTATACGGCAGTCAAGGCTTCTAACCATTACGCTATTGGCGGCTGCTTGAACGAGTAGTGAGTTTTAACGATGTTTTGATATCGTCCGAAATACCTCCGCTCGATTTGTTTACACAAAGAGCGTCGCTTATATGCTAATGGTAATTCGTTTTTCACTTCTCAATATGCTCAACTCAAGGTGAGGAGCACTATAGTCATCCACATACAGTACTGTTTCGCTGTTTCACAGCTCATCAGTGCGGCTAGACAGGCAACTACCTCAAGCCAGGATTGAAACCCGACCGTTTATACGGCAGTCAAGGCTTCTAACCATTACGCTATTGGCGGCTGCTTGAACGAGTAGTGAGTTTTAACGATGTTTTGATATCGTCCGAAATACCTCCGCTCGATTTGTTTACACAAAGAGCGTCGCTTATATGCTAATGGTAATTCGTTTTTCACTTCTCAATATGCTCAACTCAAGGTGAGGAGCACTATAGTCATCCACATACAGTACTGTTTCGCTGTTTCACAGCTCATCAGTGCGGCTAGACAGGCAACTACCTCAAGCCAGGATTGAAAACTTGAAAAATCAGTTTATATAAATCTTGGTATCCTACAAGAAAATTAAAATTAAAAAGAGGGTGTAAAAACACACCATTGGCCAAAAGTCGGAGGCAAGGAAACAGATTTCCAAGATTGTTTCCATGCCAAGAAAATTGAAATTGATTGAAAGGCACTGGAACTTTTTCTTGTATTTATATGTTATTTGATTTTTCTCTAGTTTACTGAAGAACTTTCTTCCATGTGGACTACCGCTTATACATTTGAATTTATTTTAACCACTCAACATTTAAATCAACCAATTTATCGTTGGGTGTTACCATTCCTATCTTTATCTCCAAATGTGGTTTTCACGTAGAATATACTTTTGACTTATGTTATTCTATATTATTTTCTAAAAATATGACTTTAACCACATTTTAAAATTTTCAATTTATGTGCTGAACAGCAAAATTAAAGCCAGCTCATTACTGTTTATTTTGCAAAATATTTTTCCTCTTAGTAAAAGAGGCATTCACTAAAACGCTATACAGTAAGGACATTTTTATTTTGTATCCCTTGTACCGAGTAATAAATGTAAATTCAAACTTAGTTTACATTGATTTTACAAAATTTATTTTTTTCTATTATTGTATGTGGTCAGTTTAGTGTAATATTAAATCATATAGGAGCCTGTTCGTGTACAGACGGACACACACACGTTGAGCATCATATATATATATATATATATATATATATATATATATATATATATATATATATATATATACTTCATTTACTCACATAAATTAATATACGAAAGTATAAATTTATGTGTAAACTTAGTATTTACTTCAATTTAAAAATAAAGTATTTACTTCAAAACTACTCAATACGTAGGTAGAGCTAGTTAGTAAGTTATAAAATGTATATGGCGATTAAGCTACACTGAATATTCCGCGTTTCATCCACTCTAGGATTCTTCAGGCTTATGCTTAAGAATAAGCATAAGCCTGAAGAATCCTAGAGTGGATGAAACACGGAATATTCAGTGTAGCTTAATCGCCATATATACTAAAGGCTTCCTTCAGTCTTGACAGACTATGGATACCCACTGTAAGGGTGCCTGCGCATGAAATTTGTGTGGCACGAGTTGCGCAATCTCCAACCACGCCTCTCCTGAGTCAACATTGTTGCATACCAGTGGCAAGTTGAGGTACAAGACGACTGGAAACAATGCCGAGATAAGCGGATAGCACATACAGCGCCTAGAATTCCCAAATGGCCACCCATCTGGTATTAGCCAGGCTCAACGTTGCTTTACTTCGGTGATCTGACGAGAACCAGTGTGCCAACGTGATTATGCCGATTATCGCCATATATATTTTATAACTATAACTATATATATATATATATATATATATATATATATATATATATATATATATATATATATATATATATATAATGCTCAACATCTGTGTGTGTATGCACGAATAGGCTCCCATATGGTTTACTATTATCCTAAACTGACCACATACAATGATAGAAACGGTATCAAGGAGCAAAATAGAGCATGCTAAATTCATCCCCTCCACCAACAGGAGCAGCGTCCCAAGAGGAAAACCCTATGCACGCTCAGACTATTTCCTGTAAAGCTACCAAATTTAGCAGGATAACCCATCATGTGGAGGAAAAGGCTTTGACAGGTTACACCACTCACCCTCACCAACAGGGTTGAGGCCTCAAAAGGGGTGGGTCACTTAAAACTGGAAACCCTGTATACACTCACACCCTTTGATTTACACTCATAGAGTTACCAAATATGGCATAATAACCATCATGGGGTAGGGGAAGGGTTAGGCAGTGTACAACACTCACCCTCACCTACTACTACCCCCTCATATTCATTTGACGGGTTGCTTCATTTACCTGTAATGACTTGTATGAAAACACTTGGTGTTAAAAATAATAATAAAATCAGTTTATTTAAGTATGGTTGAAAGTGTTTGACACAAGTTCACTTGTCACGTGATATGAACTTAGATGGATTTGATTGGTTAGTTTTATCATGTGGTAAGAAAAGACTTTAAATTGGATTTCAGTTGAATATTAGTGAAGAAATGTACTAATGTAGGGCCAAATAGAAGTTTTAGAAACTTTCAAGCCCCCCCCCTCTGAAAATAGTAAGCGATTCCTCATTGTTTAGAAAAAAATGGATCGATCTATAGTTAAAACATATTTTTGTTAAGTAAAAGCGTTATCATTGATTATGTATGTCGCGCTCATTTGAAATGCTATTCTCTCAACGTTAAAGGTAATCTTTAAACTTCCTCGGATGTATCTAGTTGAACTCGAGAATTTTAATTTCAAACTCAGGAATCTTTACAGAATTTCGAATTGAACACTTTATTTAATCCAAGCGAGTAAGACGTTATATCAGCCGAAACGTTCTGAAAAACTAATAATAATCTGAATAATTCAAAGAATTGGTGATCGAACATACTGAGTAACAGACCGAAAAAAGAGCCTCAGATAATTCGAATTATCAATTCTCATCTCAGAAATTTCAAAATATTTCTTGCCTACGCAGTATATCTATAGTTAGTTTCATTACGAGTATTCCTTCTTCTACATTAAGTCCCTACCGAGGTTTAAGAGATGCAACAAAACAACGAACAATGGCACAACAAGCTTTCAGCCCGGATGATTAACCACTGCACTACCGCCACTACTTATCTATGTTGCTAAATATGACATTCTAACGCCATGGAATAGAGATTGAAAAAAAAGAAAACAAAGAGAATTGATTCTTCATGGCTGAGAATGGATAAAGATGTTGTCCTAGTTTGTTTATTTTAGGATAAGCAGAAAAAATCCAATTCCAACCTTATTTATTCTGGAGATTTTTTCATGGGAAAATTCCTCTAGTCCTCTACATCGCAACCCCTCTTTTTGTCACCTGTGAACTTGAGTCATGACTGCAAGTGTCCTTAACCTTTCGTTCATTTTCTTCATAGCACATGTGGCAAAGGTGTTGGATTACAAAGAAGAACCTGTTATCAATATTGACATCGCAACAAAAGAACTATCTCTCCTTCTCCATATAAATATGAAACAAAAGATAATATTAATTATTAAAAAAAAATCATTTACTTTAGCTCCAAGAATTAAAAATCAGCAATCAACAAATGTATAATCGTTTCTGAGACCATGCAATTTTAAAAAATTTGAATTAAGTTTCAAAATCATCTCCAATAGAAAATTTAAATATACGCTTACTACCAAAGTGAGAATAACAAATGATTATGCAGCAAATATCCAATATTTGCTGATTAGCTATTCATACAGGAAGTCTCTGGGACATACTGAAATTTAGAAATATCTTCCTCTATAGTGGGTATAGTCTACGTAGTTAGACAAGTTCGACCGCTAGAGAGGTAACATAAAAAATGGCTGCTCCAAAACTGCAAATAAAATCATCACACGATTTTATGAAATTATAAATGTTGATACATATTACACTTTTATTAACATAATTGAGCACTGGTATCATTTCTTTAAATATTTTATAATATAGTCGTAGTATACCAATAAATATAGCATTAGTTTTGCATTTTCATGCATTGTCTTTCAGAAGATGAGTAGCATAAGTATCACTGGAAGAATACATAATGTAATTAAATCCTTCTTAAGTAAGAGAAAGTCCAGCTTGCCCTCGACGGTTGTACATTTAAACAATATGATAAAAATGCAGGAGTACCTAAGGGGTCTATCCTTGGACCTTTATTATTCCTGATATTCATAAATGACCTCCATGATAAAATTGTCTCCGAGATGGGTATATTTGCTGATGATACTATAACAGGCACGACAGCAAAACAAATGTACACATATCTAAAGAAATGGCAGAAACACTAGAGGATAACCTCCAATCTGTAGTGGAATGGGGACAAAAATGGCTGGTCACACTCAATACTGCCCAGACTAAGCTTGTTTCCTTCAATAATTACAAGAAATCTTCTCTACCATCAATAGCAATGGCCAAAAAAACATTATATGAAAGTATTTCCTTTAAACTCCTTGGCCTAACTTTCATAGGGAACATGAACTGGAATAAATACATAGAAAGCATTGCCAAAGATGCTGCGAAGAAAGTGGACGTTCTCTCTCTACTGTGCTAGAAAGCTACTTACAGCTGAAAGTATCTTGTATATCTATAAGGCTACCATTCGCCCATGTATGGAGTATTGTTGTCAAATTTGGGCTGGTGCTACTTGTCCCTTATTCCTGGACACGGTTCGAAAGAGAGTCACCAACTTGATAGGTCCTAAACTGTCATCTAGGCTTCGGCCTCTGTACCATCGACAAAATGTTGCATCCCTCTGCCTTTTCTACAAGTATTTTAATGGGGAATGCTCTGACAAACTAGAAGCACTTGTAATCCCTTGTCGTAAATAACCCTGACAAACCCAACAAGCAGCTAAATTCCACCCCTACACAGTAGAGATCCCTAGGTGTAAGAGAGCCTTCTACCCCAGAACTGCTAAACTTTGGAAATTCCTTCCAGGATTCTGCTTTCCTAACTGTACTGACATGCAGAAGTTCAAGTGTAATGTAAACAGACATCTTGCGACTCATCTCCGGTGATAATATTCTTGAAACTTGTTTGCCCGATAGTAACCCCCTACTTCAAAGTGGCACTTCTCCTTGTTTGGGGTGAAAATTGAATTAAAAAACATATTAGAACCCAAAACTTGAGCTAGAATAATTGTTTTGCTTATTATGTTTTTTTTTTGTTTTTTTTGGTATCGAACATTTTGACAAGTTGTTTGAACTGATTAAACTTACAAAAATAATGTCACCATTTTACTCATCGTGTTATTGAGAATACATATTCTAAACTTCATAAGGATCAACTTATTAGTTAAGGAGTTTATACTATACAATGACACACACACGTATAATGTATATATATATATATATATATATATATATATATATATATATATATATATACAATGACACACACACGTATAATGTATATATATATATATATATATATATATATATATATATATAGGGTGTCCCAAAAGTCACTTAAAATGAGTCTTTACTTTTGATCATATCTTTCTGTAATTTTGATACAATCTGACTAAGACATTAGGAAATTTTAAACTAATTAATAGTCGAATAATACATTTTAAACAAACTAATTGTTGAATATAGTTTAATTTATACCAACTTTTGCATTAAATTTTAATCCCTATTAATCCCTATTAATCTCTAACTGTTCATCGAGCGAATTCCATAATACTTAGTTCGCTGTACCTTATCATAAAAAGTCCATACAAAATTTCAGCTAGATCGACCCAGTAGTTTTTGCTAATAAGTGACAGTAGATGTGGTATTGTAGTAACCAAGTCATAATTATCCGTATGAATCCCTAACTGTGCATCAGATGGATACAATAATACTGCACCTTGTCATAATAAAATTCGATACAGGATTCCACTCAAATAAGCACAGTAGTTTCCGAGAAAACTTGAAGCATAAATGTGGGTATTGTGATGACCAATTCATATTAATATTTATTAATTCCCCACTATCTATCAAGGGGATGCCATAATATTAAGTTCACCGCACCTTATTATGTCCATGCAAAATTTTAACCATATCGACCCCGTAGTCTCCGAGAGAGACAGCCTAATATATATATATATATATATATATATATATATATATATATATATATATATATATATATATATATATATATATATATGAATTAATGTTCAACAGGTTTGACACAGGAGCAACGATGTGTACGTAAACTAGTCCCTAAAACCCGACAATTGCAAGAAAGAAAATCAATTCCATCCCTAATTTCCCTGCTTTAAGGAAAATCCTCAAAGACTTTCCCTAAATAGGAATAATCTTAGGCAGTTTATTTATTTTTACTCTCCGAATTTTGTAGAATCAATTATTAGTCCGTTTGCAAATGTACGGTGATTAGTTAGCTTAACTGTCAATCACTGAAGTACTTTAAACTGGAAATATACGGAAATGGTCGATAGATATATTTGCGAGATATGAAGCTGGCTTTCCGTTTTTCTTCCCGTAATTATTTAGGCAGACCAAATATCCAAGAAAGGGATTTAGGGAAATGAGTTTTTGAGCTGACGCTTCAAGAATTCTAAAACTACGGTTCCCTAATTTGTAGATACACCGGTCTTTAATGATAATGGGAAGCAATTTAATGGCACTCGAAATTGCTGACTCAACGTCTTAGTTTGGTTTGTCTGTTTGATGTCACATCAGTCGCGTTTGCATTATTTAATGCTGCAATAAAATAACCATTTGCTTGTGAGAATTAAAACTGAAAATGTTAGAAAACCAAGTAATGCTGAATGCTGTATGATTTTTTTTATTAAATAAAAATATCTTCTAATTATACATGTTCTCTTTTTTCTTTTTTGAAAATCATTTTAATTATACATGTTCACTTTTTTTTTTGAAAATCATTTTAATTATACATGTTCACCTTTTTTTGGAAAATCATTTTAATTATACATGTTCACTTTTTTTGAAAATCATTTTAATTATACATGTTCACTTTTTTCTTTTTTGAAAATCATTTTAATTATACATGTTCACTTTTTCTTTTTTGAATATCATTTTAATTATACATGTTCACTTTTTTCTTTTTTGAAAATCATTTTAATTATGCATGTTCACTTTTTCCTTTTTGAAAATCATTTTAATTATACATGTTCACTTTTTTCTTTTTTCAAAATCATTTTAATTATACATGTTCACTTTTTTTCTTTTTTGAAAATCATTTTAATTATACATGTTCACTTTTTCTTTTTTGAAAATCATTTTAATTATACATGTTCACTTTTTTTCTTTTTTGAAAATCATTTATTATTATATATGTTCACTTTTTCTTTTTTGAAAATCATTTTAATTATACATGTACACTTTTTTTGAAAATCATTTTAATTATACATGTTCACTTTTTTTCTTTTTTGAAAATCATTTTAATTATACATGTTCACTTTTTTCTTTTTGAAAATCATTTTAATTATACATGTTCACTTTTTCTTTTTTGAAAATCATTTTAATTATACATGTTCACTTTTTTCTTTTTTGAAAATCATTTTAATTATACATGTTCACTTTTTCTCTTTTGAAAATCATTTTAATTATACATGTTCACTTTTTTTGAAAATCATTTTAATTATACATGTTCTCTTTTTTCTTTTTTGAAAATCATTTTAATTATACATGTTCACTTTTTTGAAAATCATTTTAATTATACATGTTCACTTTTTTCTTTTTTGAAAATCATTTTAATTATACATGTTCACTTTTTTCTTTTTTGAAAATCATTTTAATTATACATGTTCACTTTTTTTGAAAATCATTTTAATTATACATGTTCACTTTTTTCTTTTTTGAAAATCATTTTAATTATACATGTTCACTTTTTTCTTTTTTGAAAATCATTTTAATTATACATGTTCTCTTTTTTCTTTTTTGAAAATCATTTTAATTATACATGTTCACTTTTTTTCTTTTTTCAAAATCATTTTAATTATACATGTTCACTTTTTTTGAAAATCATTTTAATTATACATGTTCACTTTTTCTTTTTTGAAAATCATTTTAATTATACATGTTCACTTTTTCTTTTTTGAAAATCATTTTAATTATACATGTTCACTTTTTTTGAAAATCATTTTAATTATACATGTTCACTTTTTTCTTTTTTGAAAATCATTTTAATTATACATGTTCACTTTTTTTGAAAATCATTTTAATTATACATGTTCACTTTTTTCTTTTTTGAAAATCATTTTAATTATACATGTTCACTTTTTTCTTTTTTGAAAATCATTTTAATTATACATGTTCACTTTTTTTGAAAATCATTTTAATTATACATGTTCACTTTTTTCTTTTTTGAAAATCATTTTAATTATACATGTTCACTTTTTCTCTTTTGAAAATCATTTTAATTATACATGTTCACTTTTTTCTTTTTTGAAAATCATTTTAATTATACATGTTCACTTTTTTTCTTTTTTGAAAATCATTTTAATTATACATGTTCACTTTTTTTGAAAATCATTTTAATTATACATGTTCACTTTTTCTTTTTTGAAAATCATTTTAATTATACATGTTCACTTTTTCTTTTTTGAAAATCATTTTAATTATACATGTTCACTTTTTTTGAAAATCATTTTAATTATACATGTTCACTTTTTTCTTTTTTGAAAATCATTTTAATTATACATGTTCACTTTTTTCTTTTTTGAAAATCATTTTAATTATGCATGTTCACTTTTTCTTTTTTGAAAATCATTTTAATTATACATGTTCACTTTTTCTTTTTTGAAAATCATTTTAATTATACATGTTCACTTTTTCTTTTTTGAAAATCATTTTAATTATACATGTTCACTTTTTTCTTTTTTGAAAATCATTTTAATTATACATGTTCACTTTTTTCTTTTTTGAAAATCATTTTAATTATACATGTTCACTTTTTTCTTTTTTGAAAATCATTTTAATTATACATGTTCACTTTTTCTTTTTTGAAAATCATTTTAATTATACATGTTCACTTTTTTTGAAAATCATTTTAATTATACATGTTCACTTTTTCTTTTTTGAAAATCATTTTAATTATACATGTTCACTTTTTTTTTGAAAATCATTTTAATTATACATGTTCACCTTTTTTTGGAAAATCATTTTAATTATACATGTTCACTTTTTTTGAAAATCATTTTAATTATACATGTTCACTTTTTTCTTTTTTGAAAATCATTTTAATTATACATGTTCACTTTTTCTTTTTTGAATATCATTTTAATTATACATGTTCACTTTTTTCTTTTTTGAAAATCATTTTAATTATGCATGTTCACTTTTTCCTTTTTGAAAATCATTTTAATTATACATGTTCACTTTTTTCTTTTTTGAAAATCATTTTAATTATACATGTTCACTTTTTTTCTTTTTTGAAAATCATTTTAATTATACATGTTCACTTTTTCTTTTTTGAAAATCATTTTAATTATACATGTTCACTTTTTTTCTTTTTTGAAAATCATTTATTATTATATATGTTCACTTTTTCTTTTTTGAAAATCATTTTAATTATACATGTACACTTTTTTTGAAAATCATTTTAATTATACATGTTCACTTTTTTCTTTTTTGAAAATCATTTTAATTATACATGTTCACTTTTTTCTTTTTGAAAATCATTTTAATTATACATGTTCACTTTTTCTTTTTTGAAAATCATTTTAATTATACATGTTCACTTTTTTCTTTTTTGAAAATCATTTTAATTATACATGTTCACTTTTTCTCTTTTGAAAATCATTTTAATTATACATGTTCACTTTTTTTGAAAATCATTTTAATTATACATGTTCTCTTTTTTCTTTTTTGAAAATCATTTTAATTATACATGTTCACTTTTTTGAAAATCATTTTAATTATACATGTTCACTTTTTTCTTTTTTGAAAATCATTTTAATTATACATGTTCACTTTTTTCTTTTTTGAAAATCATTTTAATTATACATGTTCACTTTTTTTGAAAATCATTTTAATTATACATGTTCACTTTTTTCTTTTTTGAAAATCATTTTAATTATACATGTTCACTTTTTTCTTTTTTGAAAATCATTTTAATTATACATGTTCTCTTTTTTCTTTTTTGAAAATCATTTTAATTATACATGTTCACTTTTTTTCTTTTTTCAAAATCATTTTAATTGTACATGTTCACTTTTTTTGAAAATCATTTTAATTATACATGTTCACTTTTTTTCTTTTTTGAAAATCATTTAAATTATACATGTTCACTTTTTTTTGAAAATAATTTTAATTATACATGTTCACTTTTTTTGAAAATCATTTTAATTATACATGTTCACTTTTTCTTTTTTGAAAATCATTTTAATTATACATGTTCACTTTTTTCTTTTTTGAAAATCATTTTAATTATACATGTTCACTTTTTTCTTTTTTGAAAATCATTTTAATTATACATGTTCACTTTTTTCTTTTTTGAAAATCATTTTAATTATACATGTTCACTTTTTTCTTTTTTGAAAATCATTTTAATTATACATGTTCTCTTTTTTCTTTTTTGAAAATCATTTTAATTATACATGTTCACTTTTTTCTTTTTTGAAAATCATTTTAATTATACATGTTCACTTTTTTTCTTTTTTGAAAATCATTTTAATTATACATGTTCACTTTTTTCTTTTTTGAAAATCATTTTTATTATACATGTTCACTTTTTTCTTTTTTGAAAATCATTTTAATTATACATGTTCACTTTTTTTCTTTTTTGAAAATCATTTTAATTATACATGTTCACTTTTTTCTTTTTTGAAAATCATTTTAATTATACATGTTCACTTTTTTCTTTTTTGAAAATCATTTTAATTATACATGTTCACTTTTTTCTTTTTTGAAAATCATTTTAATTATACATGTTCACTTTTTTCTTTTTTGAAAATCATTTTAATTATACATGTTCACTTTTTTCTTTTTTGAAAATCATTTTAATTATACATGTTCACTTTTTTCTTTTTTGAAAATCATTTTAATTATACATGTTCACTTTTTTCTTTTTTGAAAATCATTTTAATTATACATGTTCTCTTTTTTCTTTTTTGAAAATCATTTTAATTATACATGTTCACTTTTTTTCTTTTTTGAAAATCATTTTAATTTTACATGTTCACTTTTTTTGAAAATCATTTTAATTATACATGTTCACTTTTTCTTTTTTGAAAATCATTTTAATTATACATGTTCACTTTTTTTTTTTTGAAAATCATTTTAATTATACATGTTCACTTTTTTCTTTTTTGAAAATCATTTTAATTATACATGTTCACTTTTTCTTTTTTGAAAATCATTTTAATTATACATGTTCACTTTTTTCTTTTTTGAAAATCATTTTAATTATACATGTTCATTTTTTTCTTTTTTGAAAATCATTTTAATTATACATGTTCACTTTTTTCTTTTTTGAAAATCATTTTAATTATACATGTTCACTTTTTCTTTTTTGAAAATCATTTTAATTATACATGTTCTCTTTTTTCTTTTTTGAAAATCATTTTAATTATACATGTTCACTTTTTTCTTTTTTGAAAATCATTTTAATTATACATGTTCACTTTTTTTCTTTTTTGAAAATCATTTTAATTATACATGTTCACTTTTTTCTTTTTTGAAAATCATTTTAATTATACATGTTCACTTTTTCTTTTTTGAAAATCATTTTAATTATACATGTTCACTTTTTTTCTTTTTTGAAAATCATTTTAATTATACATGTTCACTTTTTTCTTTTTTGAAAATCATTTTAATTATACATGTTCACTGTTTTCTTTTTTGAAAATCATTTTAATTATACATGTTCACTTTTTTTTGAAAATCATTTTAATTATACATGTTCACTTTTTTTCTTTTTTGAAAATCATTTTAATTCTACATGTTCACTTTTTTTGAAAATCATTTTAATTATACATGTTCACTTTTTTTCTTTTTTGAAAATCATTTTAATTATACATGTTCACTTTTTTCTTTTTTGAAAATCATTTTAATTATACATGTTCACTTTTTTCTTTTTTGAAAATCATTTTAATTATACATGTTCACTTTTTTCTTTTTTGAAAATCATTTTAATTATACATGTTCACTTTTTTCTTTTTTGAAAATCATTTTAATTATACATGTTCACTTTTTTCTTTTTTGAAAATCATTTTAGTTATACATGTTCACTTTTTTCTTTTTTGAAAATCATTTTCATTTCATAGAGATATTATACAGCATTATTTCGGTTTCTATATTTTTCAATTCTAACCTTTCAAAAAGCATCACTTTTTCTAATAAATTTTCATGCCAATAACGGAAAACATCGAATTTGACTTTGATGTGACCGTCAACAAGATCAAACATGATTTTTCTCTTCTAGACATACACGAACTTAATCACAGCAAAAAAAATGAGAAAAATAAAATAAAAAATAGGTCTTTCCTGTAAAGGGTTGATGCCACCGAAAGTTTCAGAAAAAAATAAATTGTTTCCCGTTTAATGAAAAAGTTCACTAGTTCATTACTTGTTTGTCTAAAATTATTAAATATAACCTTCATTTTAAATAATATTTTCAAAATTTGTAACTAACTACTTCTATTTTATTAATAATAACAAACACAAAAACAATTCTGTCGATATTTACTTCGAGAACCAATATGGCTGAGAGAATTACGTCGTTCCAATTGTTAATTGATGATCACAAATATTGTGAGCTCATCAATAAAAGTTCATTTTTATGTTACGATGTATCTTCATCATGAACTCAAGTTCACCTCAGCATCCCAAATATTTCACACGAAAACATCAATTCATTTTTATGTTGAATTTATAAAACAGCAGGAATATTCATAAGGAAGTCAGATATTAAACACTTCCATAGGTGCGGATTACTACGTCACTAAGAGAGAGAGAGAGAGAGAGAGAGAGAGAGAGAGAGAAAGAGAAAGAGAAAGAAAGAGAAAGATATAGCAATAAAGCCAAAGAGAAATAGAGAAGGAGAGAAAGAAAGGAAGATAGATAGAGAGGTTGAGAGAGAGAGAGAGAGAGAGAGAGAGAGAGAGGGAAAGGGAGTAAATACACAGAGACGGCTGTACATATTCGTAATATCATGTGCATACTCCAATTCCCAATGTGTCTAAATGGCGAGCAACGACTTTTCACACCTATTTTGTTTGGAAAATAGCCAAGAAAGAGAAAGGAACTCTTTCCCTGAAAGTCACATGACTTCACTGTTCCGTTTTATTGACATCACCTGTTGATCCCTTCCTGTCACTCAGTCCCTGCGTTCAACTTGCAGCTTTGATTATGTAACAGTTATCTTATTATCAGAAAGTAGACTTGTTTTATTAATGATTGACAAACGCCCAGTTACCTTTCATGAAGCTAGTTAAAAGGCTTAATAAAAACAATTTGCTGCTGTACAAATAGCAAATGCATTTACCAACCTTCATGACAGTATGAATGAATACAGTTGTCCAGCTGCACTTGAAATTATCATAACCGATCTCATAGTCTGTCGGTATCCATTATTGCAAAAACTTGCTCATTGAGGAAAAGTTTAATTTGTACACAAACAAAACTATTCTATGTTGTCTGAGTTTCATGTCAGAAAAGTGAAGATTATGTAATATAAATATTGAGAAGCATTTTTAATCCTTTTTCCTTTTGGTTTGTACAAAAAAGGATATGCTTTCAAACATATCTATTAGTTGGTTGTGCCTAAAGACAAGTTATAAAGACATTCTCTTTATCTATTTAAAATAAGCATGCCATTATTTTCTATTAATAATGCGTTTGCTTTATTAGTATTGCCATACCTTCAATTATGCTGTGTTTTACTCTAAATTTAAATTATATCGATTACTATTCTCACATAAATAATACCAGTTCAGTCTTGTCCAGCATGGCCGTAGCCGGGATTGAATCCACTACACACGTTTGTAGTGCAATTCAAATCTTGTCAGTAGCTGAATACTTCATGCTTCACCAGGGCTATCAAGGGTATTTTCTTTTATCATGACGCCATCACTAGATGGGGCTTCTAGCACGGCTTAAGAGATTCCCATCTACCATCGAGAGGATAGACTGCGCCAGTTTCTCAATCTGGTATTTTACCTTGTGGTATATACAGCGCCTCGTCTTCCCAAATAGTCACCCATCTGGTACTGGCTAGGCTCAGCGTTGCTTAACTTTGCTGATATGGCGAGAACCGGTGTTTCAGCATGATTGTGTCATATATTTTCAATGTGATTGTGCCGTATATAATATATAAATAATACAATCTTATAAGCAATCGTTAATCTTACTTCATCCCTATACCATACAGTTCATTAGATTTAAGTATGTATTTTAAAGATTACTTACTCTAGAGGCATCCCATATCTTTACAAAGTCACAATTTGCCTATGCATGGAGTATTGTTGCCACATCTGAGCTGGGCCATCTACCGCTAGTCTTTCACTTTTAGGCAAGGTACAAAAATGAGTCTCCAATCTAGTAAGTCCCGTATTATCTGCCAATCTCTAATCTCTTTATAATTGCCACAATGTCGGAATGCCTGTACTTGTTTTACAAGTACTTAAATGGAATGTGTTCTGATGAACTTGCAGAACTTGTGCCCCCTCGACGTACATACTCCAAAGGAACCCGACCAGCACCAAAAACCCACCCCTATATTGTTGAGGTCCCTAGATGTCACAATATCTTCTATACTGCAGGAATTTGGAATTCCCTCCGTTTTCTGCTTCACAGGCTGTACTAACAGGCGGAAATAAAAAAAATTAATGTGAACAGACATCTCGTTGCTCAACTCCCCTGAGTCTCCTGCTAGACACGATCCTAAATACAGCCAAGTGACAGGGTGAAAATGAGTAAAAATGATATTTCTATCCATGCAACGCATATCCTCAACTTTCATTGACCAGGTTTCTTTTCCTTGCCTCATCTTATGCATTCATCTACCTCAAGGATTTGTCTTAGGTATTACCTTATCGTGTGTATGCTGTGGCGATGCCTCAAATTTGGGAGCTTTGAAGAATGTTGAACCTCATAGTTGCCACTACTCCCAGGTTCACTTAGACTCAAAATGAGAGCACATGTCAGGTTAAACAGACTTTATAGTAAGAAACTATTGTTTTACAAAATATAAACGACTCTAAAGCAAGTTAATCTACAAACCAATCATATTCAAACAATATGTACGATTTTGGTAAACAATCACCTGTTAAACTTAGTGTTCATGAAATCAGAGGACCACTGTTTGTTAATATGTTAGTCTGCCATGGAAGCCACTACTTATAAAGGTCTGAATGCCACTCGAGGATAAGGGGTAATGAGTGTAAAGTGGTTCAGTAAGACAACAATATAATGATCAGTAATGGTGGAAATTGGACAGAATTTGATGATTTTTTAGGACGGTTGAACAAGAATTCGTTTAAATTAGACTTATAAACGACCGTGTTGTACTCAGCCAGAAAGCAGCTCCACGGTATAGAGTTCAACAGGAAAGCTGTTCTATGACAGAAACTTTGTTCATAGAAATTTGCATTTAGATTTTGGCACAGAGAGACAATAGGAGAGATTGTTGACCGTGGTTGTAGCTAGACGAGTGCTTGTTGTGAATGTTTTGCAGAGATCATTAAGTTTGATATATCATTTTCATGACTTACTGTATAGATAACGAGTGTTATGACGTTTCTGATTTTTGGAGATGAGGATTGTTTATTCATATTATTTAGAGTAGTTGGAAAATGCAAGTGTGAAAGTGATATTTTCCCGAAGGTTGAAATGTGAGCGACCGAAAAAGGCAATTATAACTTACATAAGACCTCTATCAAGTCATGACTGATAGAAAGAGAGCATGCTACCCCGTGAAGTAAATTAAGCTTCCGTTCGGAATTCTATCCAAATTCCAAAGTTCGACAGAAACATTCCCAAATTCGACAATATGGGCTTGGATAAGGTCGGAGGTTACATCGACCAAAACGTTGTGAAAATTACACTGAAGATGAGAACAGTAGTCCGATGAATCCAAATAATACGAATAAGGAGTGTTGTTCTTTGTAAACTTTATCTTTTTTTATTTTTGAAAAAATATTTTATTTATTCAATTTCAATCTGAATTCCTCCGTTTGCAGCTAATTAATTTATTCAATGTTAAGTGAAAAAGTAACATTAAAAACAAAAACAAAAAAATTCTACTTTTGTTTATATTTTTCATCTGCTAATAGACATTGTCTAATCATCCACTTAGAATTCAGTGTAAGAGATTTAGTTTTCAGGTTTTACTGATTGCATATTGTATTCAAAACTGTCTACAGACTCTGAAAATTAAACTTCCTTCATTACGAGGCCGAATTTTAGAATTTCAAAAACTTAGAGCTTAGAGTATATTTCGTACATCCGTTGATTATTTATAGGTTCTAAAACATTTCTGACTGAACGACACCAATTATGTCACTACTACTACTACTACTACTACTACTACTACTACTACTACTACTACTACTACTACTACTAAATTGTTGATATTAAAAACAAGTAATACTTATAGGCTACAAAACTATTACTCAGAACAGCACATAATTTATCATGAAGTACCCTTGGGATGTTGTATGCTATCCAAATTCTCATACTACTACTGCTATTACTACTACTACTACAACTACTACTACTATGAATGATACTACGAATACTCCTAATAATAAACAGGTATATATCAGACGTGTACACGGTGTGATGTTGTATAAAAATGAAACCTGGCTAGTGAAGATCGAGGACATGTGTTGCATAGAGAGAAATGATATGGGAATAATACGATAGTTGTGTCACATAAGTTATAAAGACAGGCTTAAATCTGATGAATTCAGAGGAAGATTGCATGTGTATAGTATAGGGTGGTGTGTGTAAAATAGGAGAGTTTAACGGTATGGTCACAGTGTTTAATGAACGACAGTTACGCGGGATAAAATGCAAGCGTGAAACACAAAATACACACACATACGCTAACCTATTAATATATAGATTACAAGCCAGTTCTCAAGCTTTATTAGCTTAAAGTATTAAACCCTTTTATAGTTGTATGGTGCCAAGT
The DNA here is from genome assembly GCF_053919585.1 of Euprymna scolopes. Taxonomy (NCBI): domain Eukaryota; kingdom Metazoa; phylum Mollusca; class Cephalopoda; order Sepiida; family Sepiolidae; genus Euprymna; species Euprymna scolopes. Next base: position 31,112,388 of record NC_136488.1, read on the forward strand.
TATCGAATAGATTTGTATAAAAAAATATTTCTGACTTTTTAAAATCATATTCACTCCTAACAAGCCATATCGCCACTTGGACGTGATGAGCAACTATTTGGAACCATGCCTAGGAAGGATTAACAAGATGTTGTTTTACGTAACATTTAAACTTCTGCATATCAGTACAGTCAGGGTAGCAAGTAGCAGGAAGGGAATTCCAAAATCTAGTTGTTCGAGGGAAGACACCATTAGAGTATAAATCTTTCTGACATTTAGGGACATCAACAGTGAAGAGGTGAGATTTTGTTGCTAAGCGGGTTTGTCAGGGATGTGTACGTCGAGGGGACACAAGTGCAACGAGTTCATCAGACCACATTCCATTAAAATATTTGTAAAACAGGCACAGATATGGAACATTGCGGCGGTGGGACGGAGGTTGAAGCTTAGTTGATACAGTGGGACCTGAAGGATTGAAATTTTATTTTTGGTCCCTATCCAAGAAGAAGCGGCTAGTGGTAGATGCACCAGCCTAGATGTAGAAACAATACTTCATGCATAGGCAAATGGTGGCCTTGTAGAGGTACAGAATACTCTCACGTGTAAGTAGTTTCCTAGCTCGATAAAGGGAATCCACCTTCTTTGCAGCAGCCTTAGCAATGTCCTCTATGTATTTGTTCCGGTTCATATTGCTCGTGAATGTTGGGTCAAGGAGTTTGAAGGAAGAATTCTCAGGTAGGATATTGATGATCGATACTTTGGATTATTCTGATAATTGTTTTTATCTTGAATGTTACGCAACATACATTTCGCAGGATAAGGTCAATAATTTGATTAATCCAGATAATACAATACTACAAAAGCATTTCGAAGTGAAGCGTGATAGACTGGTGTACAATAGATTGACCGGCAATGCATCTAAGAAATATACAAAGATGTTTGACATGATAGAATGAAACAAGTATGAAAAGATGTAGAATGAAAGGACAGAAAAGCGAAGGAAGTTTTTTTTTTTTTTTTTACACAGGCATAACCACATTATCAAGGCTAAGAGGCCACTCAAGGATAAGGGTTAAAGAGTATACAGTAGAAATTGGACAATATAGTAATCAATTCGGTAAATTTGTTAACTTATATTGAACGGCATTTCAAGAACTTGTTTACATTAGACTTGAAAACAACCATATTGTAGTCAGCCGGAAAGCAGGAAAACGGAAGACAATTCCACAGGCGTGCAGTTCTAAGAAAGAAGCTTTGTTCATGGAATCTACGTTTAGGTTTAGGCACAGATAAAGAGGGAGGAATTATTGATAGCGTTTTCTGCTAGATGAGTGTTTCTTGTGAAAGCTTGGGGAAGGGGGACCATAGACTGAAGCTCAGTCGAAAAGTTTCCATGAAAATAACGATACATGAGGGACAAACTCGCAACATCTCTTCAAGATAGAGGTTGCAGGGAAGAGAATAGGACATCTCCTACGAGGCTGCGAAGTCTATTTTGAACTATATCAAGGCAGGACAAGTCCTTTCTAGCAACTCCTGCCCAGATGTGGCAACAGTAAAAGAATAAAAGAACGAGTGGAGGATTATAAAAGAAAATATTAGACTGTGAATCAGGAATGAAAAAATAAAAATAGAAAAGTAAATAAATAGGAAAGAAATAGAAATAAAACAAAAAAATATATAAAATGAAAGATGAGGAGAGGACAACAACGATTAAGAGCAATGAAGAAAATCATAAAAGTATTCCTTGAATTAAATGGAGGGAAATGAAGTGAAAGAAATGGGAGAAAAAAATGAAAGCAAGGAAAACAAAACTTTGTCTGTGAAGGAAGAACAACATGAAAGAAAAAAAATCAATAAGGAAGAAAAGAAGAAAAACAAAAAAAATAATCCGAAACAAATAAAGAAAATAATGTCTAAAACGGAAAAGTAATGAATATAAAAGATAATAGAAAAGAGAGAAAATTATAAGTAAACAGATAATCAGAAGAAAATGTAATGCAAAAATGTGAGAAATGTAAATAAAAACATGTTATTATCATGATCCTCTGTGTTACTAGCAATGAACGAAAAAATTTAAGATAGGAAATAAATAACAAAATAATAAAACATTTAAAAGAAGAACAAAATTAGAACCAAAAACTCTGAAAACAAAAAAAAAAAAAAATGGAAGAAATTAATAAAGAAAATAAATGTCGATAAATGTCACAAACAGAAATAAAAGGAAGTTTGAACGATAAACGCGAGAAAGAGACAAAGAAAAATAATCGAATTAACGGAAATATAATAAAATGAAAAGCCAATACAATAAAATAAAATAAAAGCGAATACAATGAAATAAAATAAAAGCCAATACAATGAAATAAAATAGCACACAATACAATGAAATACAATAAAAAACAATACAATAAAATAAAATAAAAGCCAATGCAATGAAATAAAATAAAAGCCAATGCAATGAAATAAAAAAAACACACACAATACAATGAAATAAAATAAAAAACAATACAATAAAATAAAATAAAAGCCAATACAATGAAATAAAATAAAACATACAACGAAATAAAATTAAAAAAACAATACAATGAAATAAAATAAAAAACAATACAACGAAAAAAAATAAAAAAACAATACAATGAAATAAAATAAAAACAATACAATAAACTAAAATAAAAAGCCAATACAATGCAATAAAATAAAAACCAGAACAATGAAATAAAATAAAAACAATATAATGAAATAAAATAAACACCAATACAATAAATAAAATAAAAAAAATATAATAAAATAAAATAAACACCAATACAATGAAATAAAATAAAAACCAATACAATGACAAAAATAAAAAATACAATTAAATAAAATAAAAAACAATACAATAAAATAAAATACAAAAAACAATACAATGAAATAAAATAGAAAACAATACAATGAAATAAAATAAAAACAATACAATGAAATAAAACAAAAAACAATACAATAAAATAATTAAAAAACAATACAATGAAATAAAATAAAAACCAATACAATAAAATAAAATAAAAGCCAATACAATGAAATAAAATAAAAGCCAATATAATGAAATAAAATAAAATAAACAATGCAATGAAATAAAATAAAAAACAATACAATAAAATATAATGAAAGCCAATACAATTAAATAAAATAAAAACCAATACAATGAAATAAAATAAAAACCAGAACAATGAAATAAAATAAAAACAATATAATGAAATAAAATAACAAACAATACAATGAAATAAAATAAAACCAATACAATGAAATAAAATAAAAACAATACAATGAAATAAAAAAACAATACAATAAAATAAAATAAAAACAATACAATAAAATAAAATAAAATACAGTACAATGAAATAAAATAAAACAATACAATGAAATAAAACAAAAAAAACAATACAATGAAATAATTAAAAAAACAATACAATGAAGTAAAATAAAAACCAATATAATAAAATAAAATAAAAACCAATACAATAAAATAAAATAGAAGCCAATATAATGAAATAAAATAAAAAAAAATACAATGAAATAAAATAAAAAAACAATACAATAAAATATAATCAAAGCCAATACAATGAAATAAAATAAAAACCAATACAATGAAATAAAATAAAAACCAGAACAATGAAATAAAATAAAAACAATATAATGAAATAAAATAAAAAAAACAATACAATGAAATAAAATTAAAACTAATACAATAAAATATAATGAAATCCAATACAATTAAATAAAATAAAAACCAATACAATGGTATAAAATAAAAACAATACAATGAAATAAAATAAAAAACAATACAATGAAATAAAATAAAAACCAATACGATGAAATAAAATAAAAAACAATACAACGAAATAAAATAAAAAACACTAAATAAAATAAACATAACATAAAAGAAAATTAAAAAAAGTACAATGAAATAAAATAAAAAACAATACAACGAAATAAAATAAAAACACTACAATGAAATAAAATAACAAACAATACAATGAAATAAAATAAAACACAATACAATGAATTAAATAAAAAACAATACAATGAAATAACATAAAAAACAATACAATGAAATAAAATAAAAACCAATACAATGAAATAAAATAAAAAACAATACAATGAAATAAAATAACAAACAATACAATGAAATAAAATAAAAAACAATACAATGAAAGAAAATAAAACACAATACAATGAAATAAAATAAAAAACTATACAATGAAATAAAATAAAAAACAATACAACGAAATAAAATAAAAACACTACAACGAAATAAAATAAAAAAACAATATAATGAAATAAAATTTAAAAAAAACAATACAATGAAATAAAATAAACACCATTACAATGAAATAAACTAAAAAAACAATACAATGAAATAAAATAAAAACTTATACAATGAAATAAATAAAAAAAACAATACAATGAAATAAAATAAAAAACAATACAATGAAATAAAATAAAAAAACAATGCAATGAAATAAAATAACAAACAATACAATGAAATAAAATAAAAACCAATACAATGAAATAAAAAAACTACAATGAAATAAAATAAAAAACAATACACTGAAATAAAATAAAAACCAATACAATGAAATAAAATAAAAAAACAATACAATGAAATAAAATAAAATAAAAATTTGTACAATAAAATTTAATAAAATAAAAGTCAATATTATAAAATATAATAAAGATCAATACATTAAAATATAATAAACTAAAATTCAATACAATAAAATATGATAAAATAAAAAGTCAATATAAAAATATAATAGGATAATAGTCAATACATTAAAATATAATGAAATAAAAGTCAATATAATGAATTATAATGAAATAAAATGTCGATTCAATGAAATACAATAATATTAAAATAAATACAATGAAAGCAAATAAAAGAAAAAAGTTTACACAGTAAACTAGAATAAAATAAAAGCCAATAAAATGAAATATAATATAATATTAAAAATAAAAATTCAGTATAATGAAAGGGAGGTTAGATAGGCCGGAATTAAGTGAACAGGAATAAAAGAACTCAGGAAAAGAAAAGGAAATATAAAAAGATGGGAAGAAGATTCCCAGAACAAAAAAAAAAAAAAAAAAAATGAAAAAAGACCGAAAGAAAATAACACAAAATAAAAATAAAACGTATAAAACAAACAAAAAAAATCTGCGAGAAAAAGAATACAATACAAAGAAATTAAAAACAAAGTAAAGATTACAGAAATAATATAAGTGATACAAAGCGAAAGGATCCAATTCCTTAATCTACGTCCATTCCATCTTCACGTTTTGCGATATAAATGCTATTTCTGATTAAAGCATGAGCAGACTCACCGCTCAACCTGTTAACCTTCCGACCGACTGGCCTTTCAACTGATTGACCTACAGACAAAGCGTCGCAGCGAAATACGAAGTTGTACCCCAAAAAACGCAAAAAATAGTTAAAGAGATGATTTAATCTTGGAAGCTAAACAGTTCCACGTCTTGGACTCTAGCAAAGAATTTGGCCTTTTGCACCAGTTGGACATTCATCAAAATATAAGAAGGAGAAAAAAAAAAAAAACTCATTTAATGCCCAGACATGACTACCTACATATATACATATGTGTGAAGTATGTTTAGAGGATGATAACCTGGCAGACTGTATAGGTCAACGATAGAAACGAGGAATAAAGCAGAAGAAGGACTAATTGGAAGAAAAAGGAATAAACACAGAGCGATGATTTGAATCGATATTTTTCCTAAAACTATCATACTACATGATAAGGAAACAAACTGTAATGGTTAATATGCAGCTAAGAGGATATATATATATATATATATATATATATATATATATATATATATATATGACGTATATTTAGTAAAATATTGATATTTCACTAATCTGCAATAAAGCGGCTGACGCCGTTTACACACACACACACACACACACACACACACACATATATATATATATATATATATATATATATATATATTAAGTAATAAAATGTATATGGCGATTAAGCTACACTGAATATTCCGCGTTTCATCCACTCTAGGATTCTTCAGGCTTATGCGCATAAGCCTGAAGAATCCTAGAGTGGATGAAACGCGGAATATTCAGTGTAGCTTAATCGCCATATACATTTTATAACTTACTAACTAAATCTACCTACGTATTGAGTACTTTTGAAGTAAATACTTAAAGCTTATGCATAAATCTATACTTTCGCATATTAATTTTATGTGAGTAAATTAAGTATATATATATATATATATATATATATACACGCGTGTATATATATGTGTGTGTGTGTGTGTGTGTCCTTTTATGTGCCTGTGAGCTTTTTCCTCATAGGTTCCGAAACAGCTGAAGCTATCTTTTGCAGATATCACATTTATATTTCTGAGAGTGTTCTTAGATATGTTTCGTATAGAAATTCATACAGTAAGTATTGAAAACGGAAAACATCCGATCTCTTATAGTTAAAATTCAGTATTACAGGGTAATATTTTACGTTACGGTTGTATCAAATTCTCTTTTCCTATAATTATTTCCATATAATTATCATTCACCAGTTAAAAAACTATTTTCAATATTTGTGCTGAAAAGCAAAATTAGCGTCTATTCACAACTAAACATTTTGCTAACCCATTTCATTTCCTCTGATGATATGGGCCTTTATTAAAATCCATGGATTAAGGAAATCAACATAACCCCTTCTATATATTCCTTTTGTCAAGAAATAAATTCTTAAATCGAATATATTTGTCTATATGTTGTTTTTTCAGAATTTAAATATAACCACTAAACTTATATGTATATATATATATATATGATAATTTATGTATATGTATATTTATATATATATATATATATATATATATATATACGATAATTTATGTATATGTATGCTTATTTTATTTATTTATTTATTTTCTATTGTTATTGTTAATTTTAAAATCATTTTGTATCGCTATCCTAGAGTATAGTTTCTCCTGTGTACACAGATGTTCGGTATTTCTCTCCTACAGTTTAATAGATGTCGGGGTTCTTTAAAGTATCGACTAGCGAATTGTTCATGAAAGCACAGTCTACATAGATCGCCACTAGTCGAATGGAAAATAGTAAGACAAGTAAATACATGTAGAGACCTAGATGATCCATGTATATTATGTCTTTATGAAAATTTTGCTATCCGATAAATTGTTTTATTATATTTTGGATGATTCCGTTTGTTTTTTTTTTTTGCCATCCCACTTAGCCTGCATTCCCATCTAACACCCGGAAAATAGTTGGGGAGAGGGCTAACACGTAGCAGATAAGTTGGAAGGGCCCTATTAATGTACATATTTTCTTTCTTTTTTTTGGAAATTTGTTAATATTGTCCCATTCAAAATTATTATTTTTGTAAATAAAAATCCTTTTTAAAAAATTGGGGATAATTCAAATAAGCTTGAACCAGAGAGTGAATGTGGTATTTTGGTGAGAGTGTCTAGCGTAAAATGAGCTTAAAAGTATCTGATACATTTCGATAATCATCGACCCGTCTCTCCCCGCAAAACATTCGTGTTTCCTGGTAAAGGAAAATGGCGAACTTTATGATTGTTGCTTTTGTACAAAATGAAAAATGCTCGTGAATGTATATTTTTTTCTTAATTAAATAAATTAAATACTCAACTATAATATAGAATAAAAGAAATTTACTGCAAATTCATATCTCGCTTATTTTACAATTCCAAGTAATGAGATCCGGGACGATTGTTGCAGGAAGAAATCATTTGATCTTCAGAAATTGTAGTGAAAAAGTATTAATACGAACCTGAATAAAACAGTTTTTGCAAATATGATGTTCAGTTTTAATTGGAATTCATTATTGAGATGAGTATTACTTATATTAATTTATTTTGTTGCGGACTGTTATTCTCATCTTTGTTGGTTGTTGTTTCACGACGTTTCGTGGCCCATGCCGCAGTTGGTAGATTCGTTGAATCTCTACGGTTCCAGATGAGCATTGTCTGAAGATAGCGGTTTCAATCCTACCCAAAGCTGGCCAGAGGCTTACTTGGCCAAACACGTGGTGAGACGACAACAACTACGGATGGCAGTGATTGCTGAGAATGCAGTTAGGAGATTCGAAGTTCTTATTCGTCGCGGTTACCACCTGAAGAAGGCCAGAGGAATAGTCGGCCGAAACGTCGTGAAACAACAACCAATAAAGATGAGAATAATGGTCCGCAATAAAATAAATTGATTTTCAGTTTTCATTCATAGAAATGAAAAACGAATGCTTTAAAACTATGAGAAGAAACAAAAACGAAGTACAAAAAATAATGCTAGAAAAGTCTTCAAAATGGATATAAAATATGTCTTCATCGGGATAAATAAAAATGAAGTAAACAAGAACAAATTCTAATAGAAATATTAGATTTCGACATAGAAATTATTTTGGAAAACTAAAAATGTATAGATAAAAATTATATTTATTGGATTCATCAGATCAGTTTTTATATTAAGAAGAGCTATAGATAAATGGAGTAAAGAAGGAGTTAAATATAACACACACACACACACACACACACACACATGTATATGTATATGTATACACACATGTGTAATTGAATGAAATACGGTTTTTTAATCAGTTATGAATCTGAAATTTAAGCCAATTTTAAAAGCGATTACTCATTAGCTATCAATGTACTCATACAAACACACACATACATACATACATACATACATACACACACACACACAAACACACACACACACACACACACACACACACACACACATATATATATATATTAGGTTGGTGCCAAGACAATATCGTTTCTCACATATGTTACTTTTATATATGATTTCTGAATTATTCTTTGATATATATATATATATATATATATATATATATATATATATATATATATATATATATAGCCATGTTATATATTATTTTGAAGCGCATTTCTCGCTCTATCGAATCATGTTATTCATTACCGTTCTCAATCTTTTCATTCATTTTTGCAGGCTTTTCGACCACATGGACAAAAATTCAAATTTGAGCGTTTTGCTGTTCCAGTTCAAACTAGACTGAAAAGCTGCCGAGACAGCTCGTGATATCAATGATTTGTTTGCCCCACGAACTACTAACGAACATATGGCACAACGGTGATTCAAGAAATTTCGCAATGGTGACGAGAGCCTCGAGGAAGACGGTCGCGGCCGGTCGACTGCGGTTGGTAACGAATACTTGAAAGCCAGTCAGCCCCCACCCCCGCTGGTACACACACACACACACACACACACACACACACACACACACACACACACACACACACACACACACACACACACATATATACACACACATGTATATATATATATCGCTTAAAAGAACTTATAATTATATACATAAACAGTGAAATTACGTTGCATATTCATATACGAGGGGCGTGCAATAAGTAATGCCCCTGACCCACTTTCATTGTCTGATGTAGCTGAAATTTTGCATGTGCAATGATTTATTTCTCTACAGGTTATGTGGCAAATTACAGCTCTGAAATAATTGTGGTTTCTGTTTTACAGGTATTTGAACTGAGTCAGGTGTGACCATTTTCTAAAAATTTAATAATCATAATGCTCATCTGTAAATTTATATCTGAATAAACTATTCTAAAAAAAACATATCTAAGGAAACATCCTATGTACGAATAGTTCTTTTCTGAAGCTGGATTTTAATATGTAATATATAGTTTCAACTATAATTCTATAAAAGCCATAACATTGAACCAATACGCTACATTGAACTTAGCTATTTGCAGATATGCAACAGTTCATATAGAAACCTCAAAAGATGGTTTCTTTCCTATTCAACCATGAATTGATTTGTTTGATTACCCTCATAGTTCTTAATTCACACACATACACACACACGCACAGAGTGAGAGAGATACAGAGAGAGAGAGAGAGAGAGAGAGAGAAAGAGATAGAGAGAGGGAGAGAGATAAATAACAAAGACATATATAAAATACAATTCTTTTAAGTCATTTTCTGCAATTTTACGCTACATCCGATCGTCATAATCTATTAACAATAGTTTTCAAGTTTTTATGCATTCTAATGTTAATACATTAAATTGCTTGTTATTGTTATACAGTTTTACTTGAATGAATATCGAATCCTTTGTGTGTGCAAGGCGTTGACTTGGATTGGAAATACTCGCTCTGGACAGATATTCAGTTGACTAGTGTTTCATTGAGCAATCTTTTCCTATAAAAAGATTTGCGTTCTTTCCGTTGTAAATATCGTAAAAAACATGAATAAATTAATACGTTATACTCTCTCCCATTGCCGTTTGCTGTTTTGTAATTCAAATAATAGAACCTATGACGCCAATAACTGATGTCCCAGAATTTTGCTGCACTTAGCTCTTTGAGATGTAAAAACTTGTCTTTGGGTATTTCATTGTATACAGACATTTTTACCTACACGTTTCCGGAAATATTTTGGTCAGAGCCATAGATACCGAAAACGTCTCTGAAAAACGTATTTTCCTTATAGTTTTATTTTATGGAATGAGACAAAATTACTTTCTGAAATCGAACACGCGATGAGCTCATGAAACAAACCACTTCAAATCTCCACTTAGATTGATATCTATTAAAATGTGGTTATAAATAAGACTTATTTGTTTATGATTGGTCATTTAACTTAACGGAGTTTGGATTAACATACACATTCGAATCTCAACATATGAACTTGTAGACTTTAGATGCACGGTTAAGCATGTATACACTTCAACCGAACGTTTTATAGAACACACAAACGCATGAACAACACGCATCCATATACAAACTATAATGAATAAAATTAAATGAGAATAAATTTGGTAACATCGAAAACTAGTTTTTGGGTTTAACAAATGCACACGGATAAATCTATATTACGCCCATGATAAATATATAGCATAAATGAAATATACATATATTTTAAACAAAATTATCGGCAGACAAATGTTTGGTCGTTATACAACTCATTAGCGTATCTGAAAATATTACAATTCGAAACTAGGACGCCAAAATCTGAAATTCGAAGCGCTACCATTGAAGCAATCACTACTGAATTATTTTTTTATAGATGTTTATATACTAATTTGTTTATTTTATTCAACGAAATTTAAAACTAAAAGCACTCTGACTAGATGCTACCAGGGAATAATGTTTCTTACAGCAATGTGATGCATGGATATATATATATATATATATATATATATATATATATATATATATATATATATATATATATATAATTTTCAGAATGTGAAAGATTATATAATAATTTCTACAGCCAAACAACGTCGCAGCTCACAACAGCAATGACATTGGCACATTCTAAAAATTCTATCATTAATTGCTCGCTAGTGTAGTATTGCTGGATGGCATCGTCCTTACGAGTTAAAATTCCCATGTAAGACATCAGTTGAGGTTATTAACTGGTTGGATGACCGCGTCTCCTGTCAAGACGAAGCAGGTTCATTTAACAGTCGGATTTTAGCGCGGTTTGCTAGGTAATAGAATTTCTTGTGTGCGGGGCGTTGCCAAGTTGGCAGAGAGCTTGTCTCGCATGCAAAAGTTCGGATGTGCCTAACTGATGAACCCAAATACGGGGCGAAACTCGAGTCTTGGTCTTCCGGTTCGTTCATTGTCATGACTTTTGTGGGCTGCGATGTTATTTGGCTGGGAAATTATATATATATATATATATATATATATATATATATATATATATATATATATATATATATATATAAACAAACTTTACATGGACGTGACACTAAACATGCTGTGTTTCAGGCAAATGGAGTCCTCGTCAGGCGATTTAATAAATTGTTGCTTTCGCAGAAGAAACCAGTCCTGAAATCAAGAAAAAAGTATATATATATATATATATATATATATATATATATATATATATATATATATATATATTTATAAATGTTTATTTTTGAAATATTATTAATTTCGATGTATACTGTTTTCGTTACACGGGTTGAGACTGTTATGATAAAAACTAACCACCGTTAATTTTGAGTTAAGCTCAATGTATCTATTTAATAGGTGCAGAGCATATATAGTGTAAAATTTTGTTGAAATTTAAAGAATTACATTTTTTCTTTTTTCTAACTTTTTTTTCATCCAGGATGAAATAAACAAAAGTTAGAAAAAATAAAAAATGTAAGTCTTTGAATTTCAACAAATTTTGCACTATATATATATATATATATATATATATATATATATATATATATATATATATATATGATTGCAACATCTTGTCAGACGAGTGCCACTCTCTCAAACACTTTAATTTCATGAGCCCAAAAATGACTTCCTTCGCCACAGGACCATTTTAATAGACACATGCCTGAGGGAGTATCTATACACAGATGATATTGCAGAGTCTTAGCTTTGTATGACAGCTAAGTCTCTCCCTCGGTTCAAAATGTTGAGATCCAGCAACAAGCAAGAGCAAGATAGTCAGCAACAAGTTAAACTGCAGACCAGCTTAATGCGGGTACTGGTCTTCCGCTTTATGGTTTTTAAATCAGAGATTTGCTTCTCCTAGAAAGGTTACCTTCACCACGGCTTACGGGAGCCCTCTCCACCCCAACACACATATACATGCGCACAAACACACATGGCGCTAATTGGCCGTTGACCCCGAAATAAGGGTTCATTCGCCCTTTGGAAGGTCTTGTTTTTAATTCTTCAGGGAGATTAGCCACTCTCCTCAGTCTGATTATGCCAGATTAAACATATATATAAAGCTGAACGCCTGTGTGTGTGTGTCTGTGTCTGGTCACTAATAGGCTCTTATATGGTTTACTATTATAGAAAATTGACCACATATAATGATAGAAGATGTATCGAGACACAGGAATGGGTCTGGTGATTCATAAAAATTGTGGGGTCTGCGTACGCGCCTGGTCCACAAAGTATGGAAATAAAAAATTTAAAAATTAAAAAAAAAAACGTTTACAAGTGTTTTTGATATAGATGTACATAATAATACTTTGATAAGTATGTTTTAACTTAAATAGGGATGGTATAATACAATTGTGTGGTCTGCGTTCGCGCCTGGCCTCCATAGAATGGAAATAGGCACGAACTTTAATAAAGACTTTTCATATCTATCTGCGTAAGTATACTTTGATAATTATGTTCCAGTTTGAATAAATATGGTATAATAAAATTATGGGGTGTTCGTTCGCACCTGACCTCTATAGAATGGAAATATGTCACAAAGTAAAACAAGTTTTTTTTTTAATATAGATCCACAGAATATTGTGAGAAGTGATCCAGTGTGAACAGGTATGGTATAATAAATTATGGGGTTTATCTATTTTATTTTTACTTTCATCATATTTTGCTTTGGTTTTGATACCCCCAAATTCGAAGCTATCTCTTTACAACCCCTCCTTTTCATAACCTATCATCATGCCAGATCAAACATACCCATTCCTGTGTCTCGATACATCTTCTATCATTATATGTGGTCGATTGTCTATAGTAGTAAACCATATAGAAGCCTATCCGTGACCAGACACACAGACAGACGTTCAGCTTTATATATATATATATATATATATATATATATATATATATATATATATATATATATATATAAAGCTGTATAGATTTGTGGTTTTAAATCAATAAGTTTATTTTTATATATGAAGTGAACTACGGAAGATCTTTTCCTTATTATTCAATGGAAGGCATGTATCATTAGTTCCTTCGTCTTCAATATTCTTTTTTTACTTTTATATATATATATATATATATATATATATATATATATATATATATATATATATATATATATATATATATGGGAATGTAAGCATTGGCGCAAATTAATTTCGTCTTCGTCAGATTATCAATTTTCAGATTAATTTTTTTACAGCCATGAATAATTTTAACGTTTAAAAAAATCCTATCACAGCATGGCACGACTTTCTCATTATCAGAACAAATAACGTTTGTGGTGATTTTTCTTGCTTATTTTCAAGTTGTCGGGCTTCCATAAAGATTATGAGACAAATTTAAAATGTGATATTTTGCAACGAGAACGGTGAATTAAAAAATAAAGGAGGAGAAGAAAATGTGATTTACAAGGTTTCAGTGTAAAATTTGATCTTATTTTTGTTCAAATTTCTGAACTTAAGAACCTAATTGTTGAACTTGGTAATCTTTATGTTCGACCTGGGAGAATGTTTAGATCTTTTCATTCCGTCATCCGTGACCACGTAAAAATGTCTATGTTATTTTCAGCTATTATCACCTGTGGCAAGTATTGAACTTCATTCCACCGGAAGATGGTCACTTACAACTGATTGTCATGAATTTATTAGGCTTTATGGCCAGCTGACAAATTCTAGTATGAATTTTGTGAGCCTTGCACCGAATTCCGTTTAGATGCGTACGTATAACTTATTGTTATATATATGCTCTCTCTTTGGGTTGAGCACTTTGTAAATATATTTTATCTCAACACGTATTTAAACGATTTAGCGAAGCCCACTATTAGTTTGTTTGTAAACAAACTGATGGGTTGAGCACTGTGCGACGGGCAAGTGTAAATTCAGTCGGCACGATGTTTGTAGGTTCGATCCACGGCTGGGGAAAGGCTTATATCTAGCTGAACTGAGTTATGATACAAAGAAATAGTACTATGTGGATGACTATCTATCTATCTATCTATCTATCTATCTATCTATCTATATATATATATATATATATATATATATAGTCATCCATATATATATATATATATATATATATATATATATATAGTCATCCACATAGTACTGTATATATATATATATATATATATATATATATATATATATATATATATATATATATATATATATATATATATATACAAATCCACAGGACATGTTTTCAGGAATGTCTTTAGGGTCATTGAGCGCAAAAAATTGAGCAAGTAATTTTTTTATTAAAACAAATCTTACGATTTTTAGTGATTAAAAAGTTAGAATTAAAAAAAATTATTTTACAGCATATTATTGTGTAAAACATTTCTAAAACCCGTTTCCTATTTTAAGTATGCAAAGACCTTGCAGTATTTCTGTGTAATGGATCATTGTCGCATTCTTGCAATAAATAGTCATTGATTTTTTTCATTTCTATTAAGCAAATATGCAAATATTTCTTTACTAATTTAAACGGTATAATTTCTTTATATCATGTCGTCAATGATCAAACAAAGACAAAATAGTTCTATCTGTATTTTTTCTTTTGTTTTCTTTTTCATTTTCTTGTTTACCATTATTTGGCAAGATTAAGAAACAAATCATAACTAAGATTCAACTTTTTAAAAATTTTAATGCGTACACATTTTCATGTCTTTTTGCCATTTATTTCTTCAAATGCATTATTCACAGCTTATACACTCCTTCATTTAAGTTACAAAACAATGGTTGTCCTTACTGGCTAATATGTACATACAAATACCATAATATTTCCTATATCCCATCCAGAAATAATAATGTTTCATTCGCCAAATTCCGTCCATTCTGATTGCCTGATCTCTCACAATTCTAATATTCTGAAATCAAATTATTCACCACATAAACGAACGCCTAATAACATTTCAATATAGCGTCGCTAAGCGACATATTTATTACGGCAAAGTCTTCGTCAAAAATCACAAATACTGAATTATTATACCAATAATCACACTCGATGTACATTGGTGATGTTTGAAAACAACGGATTACTTATGTATTTAAATATTAATATTTCAGCTCCTAAATACTTGCGGCTTGTATATTCAGATTTTTCCTATTAACATAAAATAAAACAATGCCGGCACATTCTTCAGCATAGAACACACTGCGTGTTCACTAGTGATGTACATTATCTATAAAATATTATTGATAATGTACTGCATCATTGCTGCACTAACTAAATCGCTTTCATACATTTATTTATATCGTTCTGATCTACAGATGTCCAGAATTTTCATAAACGTAGATATCATATTCGTTCATATTTCATTAAACTATTACAACAAAATGTCCAACAGATGATTCATATTAATTATATTTTTAAAAACTATTGGAAAACGATTCATCAATTGTAAAAATATTACATCGAAATATTACATCGAAATATTACTGCAGTCAAAGTGTTTCATACATTTATTGCCACTGACAAAACATTTGGATATATCCCTAACGAATAACGTATTTTCGGATTTTCTCCTTAAAGATAATTCCTTCAATTACAATATGTTAAAATTTAAATAATTTTCATAATACTGATGTCATTTGATCTGTCTATCACATTGTGACACAATGTTTGAATGTGTGCGCGGTCTTTCATTACAAAAATGTAAAAATATTCACCGATTTCTTGATTCTAATATTGTACTTAATTTTTACCTTCATCAGAATTATACGGACAATTCTATATAGCGCGGTAAATTTTACTTTTGTCTCAGTAATCCTATTTCTTAGAGATGTTTTTCACTTTCGTAGCGCAATGGGTAAAGAAGTGGCGGATTAATTTGAATGTATATAAAACTACGCTTCCCTCTTTTCATCACAATCGCTCTGAAACTCATCTGGTCTCAATTGAAATGAATGGCGTTCGTCTTGGGGAAACGCCTGGAACTGATCTTTACTCCTGATCTTAAATGGGCAACATACATCACATCTGTTGCTAAGATCACAGGAAAAATGGCTGGGTTATTCCACTGCGCCAATAGGTATCTCACTGCCAATGAAATCCTCTATTACATAAAAGCCAAGTACATCCTTCGTTTATGACACTTTGTTTCATTATTTCTTTGTTCACTTACGAATAAATCTTACCAGACTGACTCATTTCTTTTTTCAATTTCGTCCCAATAATTCAATTTTTCTGCTAAAAAATAAACAACGGGACGCGAGCAGGTAGTATATATATGGCATAATCCTGTTGACACACCGTTAGATCAACAGAGTTAAGCAATGTTGAGTTTTGTCAATATTAAATAAGTGAACATTTGGGAATTCCAAGCACCATATGTGCTCTCCGCTTATCTCGGCATTTTTTACAGTCATCTAAAAGTTCTTGCTACTAAACCCAAGAAGTGTCGATTCAGGAGAAGTGCGGTTGGGATTACGCAACCCTGTCTCCATAATTACACGCGCAGCTACCATTACAAGGATATACGTTGTCTTTTGTGACTGAGTGGAGGCTTCCTTTTCCTATATATATGTATTTATGTGTGTGTATGCGCGTATATGTATATAAATGTGTGTGTGTGTGCGTATAAATATATATATATATATATATATATATATATATATAATTACTATGGATACAATTTCTGCACTTTGTTTGAATCTTAACTTTCCAATATTTCTAAATGTGAAGTAACAGACAGTGATTATATATATATATATATATATATATATATATATATATATATATATATATATATATATATATATAAACCATTAACAAAATTAAATATAAGAAAACGATGTAAATAAACATGAAATGACGAAGAGACAATTTGTATTTTTCTTGCATTTAATTTAATTTTTCGTTCGTTCCTGTCTTTTCTTTTTTTTCCTTACTTTCTTTTTTTCTCAACGTTAAGTCGACAAGTCGAGCAAAGAAATGTCCTTATCTGTGTACGAATGAAAACTCCTTTTAATTAAGATGTTTTCATTTCTGTTTAATTTGGCGCTTTAAAAAATACATTTCTCATTTCTCGGCAATTCATGATCATTTTTTCCTCTCCATTGAAAATAACTGAATTGAATAACGCAACAAATTGATGGAAAAACGAATCTATATTTTTGGAGGAGACATTGGTGAAGTGGACACCAGCATCGGCTGATAAATCAGTGTACCGTGTTCGAGACATCCTGGATCCATGTTTCCACTTTCAAATCTGATGTTGGCAAACATCTCGTGGTTCTTTCTGTGAGTATCTGATGGCACCAGGAGAACTAATACTAACGAAACAGAAACAGCTAAATCAAAGAAATCGTACACATTGCGGATTTTTTACGCAATATTATAAGTGAGAAGGTCTTGTATGCCTGTTTTTCTTTTGGCTTCCTATAGGCTCCAAAATGATCCGATACAACTGTACCAATCATTATCATTAGACATTTTTGAGATGTCAATTATCTATCGTAAAAGTAAAGATGTTACCACCACCATTTGGCTTTGTCAGCAGTGCCACACATCCCATACCTTCAACACCATATAAAGGGTACCCGCACCCAAAAAAAGAAGAGAGAAAAGCGCTTCACATTAGAATGACATCTTAGTAGCGATTTTATTTCTTCGCCTGTATATATTTAGAAAGTAATGTACTCTAGCAGCAATTTATTTTAAATGAAATGTATTCTGAAAGTAATATACTCAGAAAGTAATGTATGTCGAAAACAATATATTCTAAATGCAATGTATTTTAGAAGGCAAGGTATTGAGAAAGTAATGTTTTCTGAAAGTAATGTATTCGAAACCTAATGTATACGGAATGGAATATGTTGTGAAAGTAATGCACTTTTAATGCTGTGTATTTAGATGTAATGTATTCTGATAGTTATGTATTTTGAAATCAATGTATCCTTAATACAGTATAATCTGAAAGTCATGTATTGTGAAAGTTATGCATGTCAAAATTAATAAATCATGAAACTAATGCATTTTGAAAGTAATAACTTCTGAAAGTAATGTATTCTGAATGCAATAAGTTCTGAAAGTAATATATTCTGAATGCAAAGTATTTTGAAAGTAATGTATTTTTAAAGCAGTGTATTCTGAATGCAATGTATTAAGAAAGTAATGTATTTTTAAAGCAATATATTCTGAATTGAATATATTTTTAAAGTCATGCATTTCGAAAGTAATGTATTTTAAAGTCAGGCATTTCAAAAGTAATTTATTCTGAATGCAATATATTCTGATAGTAATGTATTCTGAATGAAATACATTTTGAAAGTAATATATTCTGAAGGCAATGTATTCTGAATTCAATGTATTCCGAATACAAAGTATTCTGAATGAAATACATTTTCAAATTAATGTATTCTGAATGGAATATATTCTGAATGCAATACATTTTGAAAATAATATATTCTGAAAGTAATGTATTAACATGTAAATACATTTTAAAATTAATGTATTCTGAATGCAATACATTCTGAACGCAATGAACTCTGAAAGCAACGTATTCTGAATGCAATGTATGCTTAAGGCAATGCATTTTGAAATCAATGTATTCTGAATGCAATGTATTTTAATAGCAATGTATCCTAACAACAATATATTCTGAAAGCAACGTATTTTAAAAGCACGCATACTGAAACAATGTATTTAAAAATCAGTGTATTTAACATGGAAACATACAGAACTAGTTGTTAAAACTGGACAAGAAAAGGACAATCTATTCTAGTACAAAATATAATAAATTCATAACTTAAAATATTGCAGAATTAAGAATTGATTATATAATGTTATAAATTGAATTTTTTAAAATTCTTAATGATGCAATATTTTAAGTTATAAATTTATTATAATTTTACTAGAATATCTTGCCCTTTTTTCCAGTGTTAACAACTAGTCCTTTACTTTTCCATGTTTAAACTTAACTATATTACTTTTCATTCTCGCATTTTTCTATTGTGATCCATGATTTTTCTAAGCTTCTAATAAATTCAATTGTTCTTTCAGTCTTTTTTTTTTGCCCCCATAAGCACATATGTAATAATAATGTACTGCACCAGTCTGCTTTTAATTAAACCCCCAAATTATCTCCCGTTCCGACTTTCATTCTCTCTGTTTCACTTGTTACTTCTCTTTTCGAATTAGTAGCAACAGTATTCACTGACGTGACGAGATTGCGTTGGAAACCAGTCATAAAAAGCATCACCCACAGTTTTTTACGATTTTGAACACCAGAAAATTCATCATAACATTTGTTTTCCTGAACGAAATTGAAAATTATTTTCACAATATAGCTGTGAAAGTGATCTATAAACTAATAATTGTTCGAAACTTAGTCGAAAAATGAGTGAGCGGTGAAGCTTTATGGTTCTAAATTACTAAAACTGCCGCTTAACCATATATTCAAACACTACCGTGTTTGAATGATATACATACACACACACACACACACACACACATATATATATATATATATATATATATATATATATATATGTATATATTGGGTTATCTGAAAGGTTCGGAACAATCGTCTATGTGTCTTCGTATAACAGCTCTAATATTAGTGCACCTGATATGGTTGGCACCAATTGGGTGTGCTCACCTACTGATCACACCTCACAGTTTAAAACCATTTATCTCTTTTTCCTTCGTCTTTATCAGGGTTTTAAAATGAATAACCAAAAAGTACAGTTCCCACATGAAAGATGGTGAAAAATCTGCAGAAAGGTGTAAAGGCATTTTTGAAATGTGGATAAACAATTGTGAAACGGTTTTCAAAATGCATGAATTTTTAGCTTGGAAAAATGCATATTGCTTTTTAAATATTTCAAATTTGACGATTTTTTAAAACTAACGATTGAAACAAATTCAACAATCATTACTGGAAAGTTTGCAGAGATGTTTGCAGTTCAAATCAGTAGTCTTCGTGAACTATCTATATAATAATATGTTCGTTTCCTTCTTAGTTTGTCTGTATGTTACGCTTAAAAAACAAGCCAAATATAATTTTTGAAAGCCAAACTGCTTCAGAAAAGAAAAAATTGGTTTTAAAATGTCAATCTGGCAATTTTAGACAAGAACATGAAAGTGACATCAATTTGCTGTAGCCTCGTTTTCGAATATCGTTATAATAATATATGTTGGAAAAAAAAAAGTCATATAACTAAGAGTAGCTAACCTGAAGTGAGGTTGCGAAAAAAATACAATCTTCTTCGCGACCTTCTTCTCAGGTCTTGTAACCACAGTAACATAAAAAGAATAATGAAGACTCTTCACAAAGGAGGAAGGTTTTTATAACAATTTACCTTACTCTATTAGCATAAATAACCACAATGCTATTGTTCTTCTTGATTGTTGGAAGACCATCCTCACCTCCGGCAGCTACACTCAGGTAAGCTATGTATTATTTACCACACTCTCCCAACAAAAGAAAAAAAAAGAAAAGAAAAGTGCATTTTATTTATATATATATATATATATCTTCATAAAAAAAACTAAGTTGGCGTGACCCTGCAGGGGGACTAACAGGTGCTAGGCCTCAGTCAAGGGCCACCTGGAGGTAACAGTGGTTCAGGGTACCCTCATTCTGTCCCTTAGCTTAGGCCCCGCTGTCGGTTGTAGTTTATAGTCCTACCCAAGACTACTTCTATTGATCGGGTAACAGACTAGGTCTACCCCTTCGTCTCCTTTGAGGTGCACAATCACTGCAGTACCATTTCTGTCTAGCGGGTGGAGCCAAGTCAATTCCAACACACTCAAAATGATACCACTCATCACAGGAATCGCAGCATATCATATCTTGGTTCCCTGGAGGTCTATTGCAGGCAGGACACAACCAAATGGTGCCATCTCCTTCCGAAAATGAACTAGAGGATTCCTGGTTTTGACTGCTACCTGCAGCAACAGGCGAGGATGCACCCGCCTGATTTGGTTCACTTTCCCCAAGATCATCATCAGATTGTGAAATTTCTATTGGATATAAATTCTTCAGTGAATGGACGTTCACCACACCGTCGCCCTGTCTGACACGAGCTGTCCTCACCACTCCATCTTGTCCTGGGAGAACCTCAAGTATAGTACCCAACATCCAAAAGGGTCGTGGTTTTAAAGGGCTCTTGACCAAGACTACATCATTTCTTTTAATGCGATTCTGAAATGGTATCCGAGATCTTCCTGGCATCCTTCCTCTAAGATCCAGGAGGTACTCCTTGTACCACAGTTCTCTAAATCTTGACAACCATTCATTTCGTAATCCAATCGTCTCGATCAACCTTCTCCGGCTGGGAGGAACCATGGTGGAGAGATCATCTCTTCCCAACGGTACCAATAGACCAGGGCTTTTATTGGGTCTAATAAACATATTGGGTGTGATAATCATTGGTTGCCTGTCAGCGGACTCTTGATAAGTAAGGGGCCTGTTGTTTACAGCCCGCTGAATATCTGAGACAATAGTTAAGAAGGTATAATAATCTACCTTACCCCTACCAATAACCTTGTATAGGCAAGATTTTAAAGTCTTGATGCTACGCTCCCATACACCTCCAACCCAGGGGGAAAATAGAGGAATTGTCTCCCACTTAATGTTACATGACCCAAATTTGGCCTGGTAGTCCTGGAGAAGACAAAGGCGCTTAAACAGTCTTCCACTACCCAGAAAGGTTTTTGCGTTGTCGCTGAGAATTGACTCTGGAACACCATGTGCATTAGTAAATCTGACTAGAGCCTGAAAAAAGGACAATATACTCATGTCAGGCACCACCTCTATATGCACTGCTCTTACACTCAAACAAGTGAACAACAACAGATACATTTTTTTCTCACTGTTACCCTCCTTCACCCAAAAATGTCTTGTGAAGTCCACTCCAGTATTCCTATAAGGAACCTCAAATTCGACACGAGAAGTTGGTAGATTGGCCATGTTCTCAGGCAGTACCGGCCTAGAATTGTATCTTTTACACCTTGTGCAGGAATTCAGGGCATTTTTGACTGCCTGCCTCCCTTGAGGCACCCAGTATCCTTGACATCTCAATTCCGTTAAGGTTGATCCTGTACCCAGATGGGAACATTTAAGATGGCAGTCTAATATTATAAGTCGGGTCAGGTGATGATTCTTGCCCAGCAACAAGGGATTCTTAACTTCATAAGAAAACTGAGAAGACCTGTCCAGCCGTCCATGCGAGCGGATCAACCCTTCCTCATCCAGAAAAAGATCTAGTGCTCGAACACGATTAGGTGCAGGCCTTACCATAGGATTACGCAGGTAATTCAATTCAGCCATAAATTCCTGCTGTTGCGAACATTTTATTAAGTAAATTGCGGCTTTCTTGTTGTAGTTGTCTTCCCTTTTCCTCATCAAGCCGATGAATCGGAAGACTAAAGAAGTTACCCTCAACAAACGGGTAAACGTAGAGAACCGCCGCATGGAGATCACCGAAGCACACTCCTCATCCACAATCACCGCAAAATTTGTTGATGAACGAACAATCTGCTGGCACCTATCATCAAGACAGGGCAACTCCTGCTCCGGCCAAGTCAAGACCCCACCGCGCAACCAAGAAGGGCCATGGTACCAAAAGTCAAAGTTGTCTCGGAACTTCCTTATCGTTAATCCACGAGTGATCAAGTCAGCCGGGTTTTCGGTAGTAGAAACATACCTAAAGGTCGGCCTGATGCCGTAATTCGTTTCCAAATCCAAGCTCATTAGCAGCACATCCTTTAACCTGTTTCTAGCAAAGATGCTTTTACTAGTCGTTGTTTCTGATAAAATCCATGACAATACTACTTGTGCATCTGTTACCACACACAACCTAGAAGGGCGGACACCCTTGCATCCTACCAAGATAGTGGGCAAACACTTCAGAGCAAGAAATACCGCCATTAGTTCTAAAGTTGGTAATGTCTTATCCTTCACTGGAGCCACTCGTGCTTTGGCAAAGATCAATGCAGAATTGTTGTCCTGAACATAGTAGGCTGCAAATCCATATGCTTCTTTAGAAGCGTCACAAAACAGGTATAACTCTCCAGTTCGGTTCCCGTCATGGGCCTGTCTGCAGAAATGCATGTCACTCAATTTAGATAAGTCTTCTGCCAGGTTCCTCCAAGAAGACTGAAACTCTGGAGAGACTTATTCATCCCATTGCATGCCCCGCTTCCATAATTCTCCCACCAAAATCCTACTCCTTATAGTCACAGGCAGGCAAAGAGATCAAATACCTTTGCCGATTTCGAAAGGATTCGCCTCTTAGTAGATGCACTCGGATCACACTTAACAGGAGCAGTGCGGAGCTTTTCTGAAATAGGATCATACCGGTACCCGAGCACCATCTCCCATCCGGCCTCATGAGTACTCAATGTACCATCTTTCCTCATCTCCTCCCTAAGGCTGTTGCAGTTTGAGTTACAGGACTGCACCACAAATCCACCTTCCTGCAACCGCCTCCTAACCTGGGAATACAGCCTTACAAGCTTTGCTGGGTCAGACTCAGTAACCACCAGGTTGTCGACATAGAATTGGTTCTCCATCGCAACTCGACATTCATCAAAGGGATATTGGGCTGCATGAAACTTCAAGATACTTCCCAATATAAAGGGACTCGAGGTGAACCCGAAAATCAATGTGGCATAGCGGAAACATCGAAGGCGATCACCATCCTTCACAAAAAAACAGAACCTGTTCTTGTCTGCCTCCAGTGCAAGGCGAACCATCAAGAAAGCTTTCCTGATGTCTGCAATCAAGACAAACTTATTCGATCTAAAAGACATCAACAGGTCCAACATATCTCCTGTCATATTCACACCAGAGTATGCAGCCTCGTTAAGAGAGGCAGAGTTACCGACCTTCAAGCTACAGTTAAATACAGGCCTGATTTTAGTAGTAGCTGCCGGATCCGTCTTGAAAACTGGCCGATGAGGCACCCATACATAGTCCACAAAATTTTGAGGATCCACCTGTATTTCCTCTATGATACCCTCTTGTAGCTGCTGAAGGAATACATCTACATACTC
The DNA here is from genome assembly GCF_053919585.1 of Euprymna scolopes. Classification (NCBI taxonomy): domain Eukaryota; kingdom Metazoa; phylum Mollusca; class Cephalopoda; order Sepiida; family Sepiolidae; genus Euprymna; species Euprymna scolopes. Next base: position 31,137,147 of record NC_136488.1, read on the forward strand.
CTGGTACAGCCCCTTCTTCTCCAGGCTCCTGACCACACGATCCAAAACGTGCGAAGTAATAGCATGATTGGAAGGAACCAGAGCCAGCTTATCTGCATGCCAGGGTAATTGCACATGATATTTACCATCCCTGAATATTATAGATTCCTGGAACTGCCGAATCATACCCTGATCATATCCTGAAATCTCTTCTCCGTCCTGAATGCCCAATGACTCAATGCTGAACATTTTCTCTAATCCTCTTTCCACATCGCTAGAGGGAAAGACATCCACCCAGGGGTCCGCATAGGTAGGGTCGGCTTCCAGGATGAAGCAAACATGCGATGATTCCACTTGGGGAGTATTCTCCATCACTGCACTGAACAACGTATAATCTCTTGAAATAGGGGCAGGATTTGTAGAAAAAAAAGTGTCCACCTCACCAAAGGGAATCAAACCAGCAGGAACAGAGAAAGCCCGACCCCCCAAACAAGGCACCAACTGTAAGGGGCCCAAATGTTGCACCAGATCCAGACCCATAATTCCACTTATAGCCACCGCATCAGTGCCAGATTCAAATTGCCCAGTCAGAGAACATCCAGTTCGCTTGAACTCCTCCAACAGCAAATGCCAATTTTTTAGATATAAGGATAGGTCCAATGAGTTGGCAACCAGTACCGGAAAGTGCCCCACATGACCAGACCCCAAGTCCACATCCAATTTCACCTCTCTGTATACTTGCTCACATTCTCCGAGAAGTGTAGTCAGCCTCAAATGACACTCCAAACCGTCAGAACTCAAGGAACCCAAGGAGTGCAAGACATCACCAGACAAATACGTTCTGCCACTGCCAGTATCCAATAGGCAGTTTACAGAGATGGTTCTTCCTCCTCGACCGAAGGTAACACAAATAAGAGGAGGTAGTTTACTCGAGTAACCAGAAGGAGCCTGACAATCTGAATCTATGCGGAAAGAAACATCTCTGGTTGTAGTGGCTCTAGATTTTGAAACGGTTACCCGAGAATTGTTTCGATGGATATCCGAAGAATCAGGCAACCCGCCGCCTTTAATTAGCAAGCGTTTAATAGCCTCACTGGTGTCTCGCATTAAAACAGACAGAGAAGGAATTCTAGAGCCACATAACTGTATAAGCTCTCCCTTCAATGCTCTCGGAAATTTCAAAAAAAGTATTTTGGCCATTAATCGGGCCCCTGCAGAACCATCCTCAGAGAAATCACAATCGAGAGAGCTGGCCAGTTCTTCCAGAATGGAAGCTGTTCTGCAGATGAAACTACCAAGATCCTCATAAGAATTTTCCCCCTTGGGGGAGAAATCGATAATATCTTGGAATATCTTATCAATGATGTCACTCACATCTAAATATTCTCGTTTCAATACTGCCAGTGCTTGCTGATAATTGGTATTGATGCAACTTAAGTGATTAATCAGCAGCAGAGGTCTCCCAGACAGAGAGCATTTTAAAAAGTTTAACTTTTCTGCGTCATTTGCCATGCCTGCTGCACAATTTTCAAATCGAGATAAGAAATTGTAAAAACTCATTCTATCGTTTTCCATTTCACGACCACTGAACGTTGGTCCAGTGATTTGAACTTGAGGTAGTCTAACAGTGAATGATGAATTAGCTCTATCCGTAGAAGGTCCAGGCGTATATGGAAGGGAAGGTCGCTCCGAATAGCCACTAGCCTCTGGAGGATGTAACAAGAGTGAGAGATCTTCTAATTCCTTCCGTAAATTCAGCTGGTAACTTAGCCAATCGGACTCCATAAGTTCTCTTTCCTCTTCAGAGACACAGGAAAGTTGCAACTTGCAGATGGAGATTTCAACTTCGTTGATATATTCCAAAATTTCCCTGTAGAATACAGAAAATACAGCAGGAGTGATCTCTGGGCCACGGGACAAACGAAGCCTACCCTTGATTTTCATCTTCAGAATGGAAATCTGGTTACGGTGTCGCTCCCTGGAATCTGCCACAGTTGAAGTATCAGAGGTCTCCATATCCTTGTACGGGTAATCGAACAATTTCCAGAAGTGTCACTAATTGCTGTTACTAATGACTCAAAGTTCTGTAAGAAATTGTGTTGAACTAATGTATTTTTTTCGCAAATTGTTGGAAAAAAAAAAGTCATATAACTAAGAGTAGCTAACCTGAAGTGAGGTTGCGAAAAAAATACAATCTTCTTCGCGACCTTCTTCTCAGGTCTTGTAACCACAGTAACATAAAAAGAATAATGAAGACTCTTCACAAAGGAGGAAGGTTTTTATAACAATTTACCTTACTCTATTAGCATAAATAACCACAATGCTATTGTTCTTCTTGATTGTTGGAAGACCATCCTCACCTCCGGCAGCTACACTCAGGTAAGCTATGTATTATTTACCACATATATGACCATTGTTATAACAGTGTGTGAGAGAGAAACTCGTAATAATTTCGATGTACAGTTTTTCAGCAAAGTCAGTGAAATGTTACGAAAAAAAAGGGAACATTCCGAAGAAGAACAAAAAAAAAAAAAAGAACATGTCTGCCAGAGATGCTGAACTGAAGGAGTAAATTAAAGATAGTCTCTTACAATGAGATTTCATTATTTGTATTAAACTATGTAACACAATATTTCTTTCTGAGTATTTATTAATACTTATTAATGTATCTCATTTTGGCCAGTTCTATATTTAAAATACAATGGACCCTATTTTCATAGCAAAGTTAATAAACTCATAGTTATGTATGTTATTGTTTTTTTTTCTGTTCAGAAAACTATTTTTATGATATTCAGCAAGATCCAAGCATATTTGTTCGATAAATGTATTTCTCATTATGTGAAATTTCCACGGATCCTGCTACTTACTGTAATATTATGTGATCAGCGGAAGTGGGGTGGCGCCGGGTCTGGTCCGGTAGTAAAATAGGCTTGTTAAGGAGAGGTGCGGGTGAACTATCCAGGCAAGCAGGAAAATAAACAATGGAAATTCCAGTCGATCAAAGAACGGTCGGTCCCAGGAAAAGGTGATCTACATTTAGGCAAACGAAAATAAACAATGGAATCCCGGGACTTGTAGCAACCTGGATCCATGACGTCGATCGGCCATGGGTTAGACCGAAAACTATCATCCATCCAAACAAAGATTTTACTCGTTATCAACTCTCATTTGTCTATGATTACTATTTTTGTTAATTTCAGTGGTATGTGACCAGTAGTTATAGAGTTGATCGGTTAAATATTTTTACACACAGAAACACGTAATACACTGTTTTATTTATATAGCAGAGATCTAATTCAAACCTCGATCAATCAATTTTCCTCACGATGAGAAATTATACTATAAAATATACAATGTTTAATTACACAAATAAATGCGAAAGTTTTTTTGTTTCTAAAGTTTAGAAATAAGGGTTGATAATTAGAGTTATTTGTATTAGTCGGATTACTGTTTTCATATAGAGTTTTTTTTTTTGCCCAACGGTCAAGCCGATATAACCTCCGAGCTTCCTCGGGTGTATCTTGTAGACCTCAGGAATCTGTTAACCTCCGGAATCTACATAGAATTTCAAACAGAACTGTTTATTTAATCCAAGCAGCTAACAAACTGCTTTTTTTTGTAATCTATGATCCGGTTGAAGTCTTAAGTAATTTGCATCTCTTATACTGAGGATTGAACCTTTAATCTCCAGGAGATTAACACTAAGAAATAAATTAACCTAATAATCTCCATATATGATATTTTGATTGCAGAACTTCTCTTCTGGACCAAGTACACTAGGTTTGCTCCAACAGATGCCACATACAATTACTTATGTCTAGACTATTAGCCAATATTTTATGTAACTTTTGAACCCCATTTTACACACATTTATTCGTTATAGTTAAATCCTACATTACATCCTATGAGCAACATAAGTACAGTCACAACCATCTGTAGTGGAATAGTTGTTATTTTCCCCTCTAAATAAGAAGTACTCCTACGCTTTCAGTCAACATCTGCATTTTGGCTCATTATTATTATCTGGCTCATATACTCATATACATAACATAATCTTTCCATTTCCCGATTTCAAAAATAATTTCTCTTTTATCACATTCCGACAAATCTTATTGGCTGAGAATTGACTATACATTCTATTCCAAAATGTAGATCTGCCTACAAAAACAAACGATCCAGAGATTTACAAACATGGCTTCCCTCTATATATTAGGCAATCTTTTTTTAATAGAATAACCCAAATACAGACATATTAAACAGTCGAAACAGGAGTGCTTTTATTTTTACATTAAATATACCGTATGTAAACTTTTCTTATCCGGCTATGCTACCGTGCTAACATCTTTTGTGTTTGCATACACCGTACATACTGTTTTCCGACACATCGGCACATGCTGATAGCCATTATTTCTTCTTCCTTTTATAAAAGCAAGATAAACCTTTCATTTTTTATACGATTGACTAGAATTCTTTCTTGATCCGCTAAATAAAAAAATAAAACAACCAATTACGTAATTATTAGAGTCAAGACTCGTATTTTGTGTACTTTTGAAACCTTTAAACTGTCTAAAACGTTTGATTTCTTCTTCCTTTTCTAACAACTAAATAAACCTTTGTAAATAGAAGTTTGTTTATGTTTATGTTATTATTTCCACTGTAATCACGTGATTATAATTTAATAAAAATTAACCACGTTGTTTAACTAATACAATATAAATAATGCAAGATAAAATTTTAAAATGGTTCAATGTGTCTTATTTCATGATTTTAAATTAAAAACATTGAATAATCTAAATAAGATGTTAGTGGAATTTTACAGTACATATTGCAAGATGACGTTTTACAATGCTTAAATGTGTTCTGTTATATAATTGAATTAAAAAAAACATTGAACGATAAAAATAAAATGTTGGTTTACAGTAGATAAACTTTGTTTACACTGGTGTCGGTGTACAACAAAACGGCAAATCTGCCATAATCGGTAACGTTTTCTTTCACCGTCAACTGGTCCGTTCTTTGCAAGGACAGGCCAGTTTATGTGTTGACAATTTAACGCATCGCGATAGTACATTTTCAAAGCGTTATTTCGAAAGCCCGTAACGTCGTAAGTTCGCCATAGACCAGTCGACTGAAGAGTTTACTTTATTTTCACCTCCTTTTCTTCTTAGCAGTACACGTTCGAGCCTGCCTACTGCGGCTAACTTTTTTCTTTCTTTGTGATCGCACAGGTGCTCGCTGCTATTTACAACTTTTTAGCGGGTTGCTTAATTAAAAAAAAAAATTCTTACAACTCGCACACGTAATAACTATTATTTCACCTTTTGTTATTTATTTTTAGAACACAAATAAGTTACTAAGCAAAAGAAATTGTTTTTGCCTAATTTCCCTAATTGTATTTTCTTTTAGGTATATATATTGTAAAAAGATTTGTGCGACATAAATAAAAATAGAACTAGAGAAGAGTGAATGAATAAGTAGAGGAGGGTGAATGAATAAGAACACACAAATAAAATGTTTTACAACATATATTGTAAGCGTTCTTAGAATTCAGGCGAACGATGGTCTGTGGAAATTTTGATGTTGCTTCTAGAAGTGTAAGCCATTTTAAGTTCCAGAACAGTTTCAGATGGTTCGCTGTTACACACAAGTCCTGGGAGGTGACTTTTTTGTAGTAGACAGTTCCACAGAACAAAAATATTCTTACCGTGTCGAAACCCGGGAAAAGAACACGTGAAATTGCTCCAGAAAAAGTTTAATATTAATGAAGCAATTCTTTTGCTGATTGGTTGGTAGCAGAACGTGAATTAATTTGATTCCTCAGTTCTTAGCAGCATCGTTTATAAATAGAATCGTCCGACTGTGTGGGATCATACCCCATTAAACCTCCATTGTGATGGGAAGTCTCCTAGCGGCTTCGGCTGCATGGAGACAGGGTAGTACACGTCAAGGATTCGTCACTTGACACTCAGCCCAACAGGTGAGGGGCCGGGTACCGGCCCAGCACCGGTTGGACTGAGGTACACTGCCTGGGTAATACCTAGGAGGTCCAACCTCCCAGGCAATGCCACCGGGCTTTCCGGTGGGGCAAGTTTATTGCTTGCTGCTTGAGGCGCCCCGACCGGGGAATGCCGACGAGGTTACTCAGGCAATTTTTAAAATTGCAGGAGTGTCCCTCCTTTACGGGAGCCTGCAGGGCTTCTGGCAAAGTTGCGTTTTTTATTCCTGGCATGGGTATAATTCGATTTTGGTGTTTTTATGTGTGTATTTTAAAATTTCATGATATTTGTGGATTCGTTTTTTTTTCTGTGATCATGTTTTCAGTTTCTTCGTAACGTCTGAGTGCTACCTTGAATTGGCTAAAAGTCATGGGTTTTTTCTTTCTGGGTTACCACGGTGGTAAATGGTTTGAAATCACTCGGTAATCCCTTAAGGACCATGGAAATTAACAGACTGTCACTTATAACTTCACCAGACATTTTTTAAAGAATTTGCAGTTGTCTCGGCTCTTATAATATAATCAGTAATAGTTTCGGCTTCCATTCGTTTTAGAGAGGTCTGTTCAGTGTATAAAGAAATAATTTTGGGTTTTCCTTTCGATAAATAATGCTCTCTCAATATGTTTAATGCTTTGCAGCCGTCGTCCAGGGCTTCTCTCATTACCAGTGATAGACTTCGGTCATCTAAACACTGTATTAATTTCGCAAAGACAGTTGCGTTCTTTTCAATGAGTAGGCATCTTGCCATTTCCAAAAGTGTCCGCCACGCACGTTCAGCAGTCCCGTTTTGGTGTGACGCAGTGGAAGCGTGCTGGGCCCATAACCTCTAGAAGTGTTAGCCATTTTGAGTTTCAGAACAGTTTCAGATGGTTTGCTGTTACACACAAGTCCTGGGAGGTGACTTGTTTGTAGTAGACAGTTCCACAGAACAAAAATATTCTTACCGTGTCGAAACCCGGGAAAAGAACATGTGAAATTGCTCCAGAAAAGCTTTAATATTTATGAAGCAATTCTGTTTTCTGATTGGTTGGTAGCAGAACGTGAATTAATTTGATTGGTCAGTTCTTAGCAGCATCGTTTATGAATAGAATCGTCCGACTGCGTGGGATCATACCCCATTACAACTCTGTTGTGATGGGATGTCTCCTAGCGGCTTCGGCTGCATGGAGACAGGGTAGTACACGTCAAGGATTCGTCACTTGACACTCAGCCCAACAGGTGAGGGGCCGGGAACCGGTCCAGCACCTGTTGGACTGAGGTACACCGCCTGGGTAATACCTAGGAGGTCCACCCTCCCAGGCCTTGCCACCGGGCTTTCTGGTGGGGAAAGTTTATTGCTTGCTGCCTGAGGCGCCCCGACCGGGGAATGCCGACGGGGTTACTCAGGCAATTTTTAAAATTGCAGGAGTGCCCCTCCTTTAGGGGAGCCTGCGGGGTTCCCACTTTCCGGCCTCGTGCCACATTTTGCTGAGGTGGGCAGCAAATAAATATCTACCCCATTACAACTCCAAAATATTGCAACATTGCTAATGTTACTAATTTTTGTGTATATGTGCATGCCAATATATATATATATATATATATATATATATATATATATATATATATATATACATATATAAGTATAAATAAAAATTGTAAACCAGAAATTTTCATGTAAAGATTTATTTTTCGACAGAATACCTCCAATAGAGTAAATCAATGAACTATCCTTATTCCGCAGAGTTCCAAAGAATGTAAGATTCTTTTCTTCAAAGGAAATGAACTAGTTACCATAAATAGCGGAGCTGAAAGACTAGCTGGTTTTAGCATTTTCTGAAACTAACATTTTATGTTGATGGTGATAGAATGTAAAATGATGTTTGTAAAAAATAATGTTTGTAAATTGTTTACAAAAAGATAATGTTTGTATAAGGTTAGTCCAGCGGAATAAAGAAGATGAGGAAAATGATAAAAATCAAAATCAAAATCAAACCGGATTGGGTAATCGAAAATGTTAAGTAGTCTTTGTAAATATGGAGCGAAGGAAGTGTAAAACTCTTTACGGAGTTTTAAAACAATGACTAAAATGATGATAAAAATTTGAAGGAAATTTAGTCCTGTGTGGTCGCGATGAATAGTCCAAAATGCTGTGAATGGATGGGATAAAATCCGTCAGTCGAGAAAATCGCAAGGTATCAGGACCAAACTACATAAAGGAAAGCTTCTCTGCTTCCATGGGACGAACTGAGAAAAATAAAGCTCATGGGAGGTGCTCAGACAAACTATAAACCCTTCTACCGCCTCGACGTAAACACTTCCAACAAACCCGACAAGCAACACAATCCTACTCCTACACAGTAGAAATCCTTAGATGTAAGTAAGTCGCCACCTCTAATAATTTCTTCCCTAGGACTGCCATACTTTGGAATTCCCTTCCGGGTCTCTGTTTCCTTGACTGTATTGACATGCAGAAGTTCAAGTGTAATGTAAACATATATCTTGCTGCTCAACTCCCTACATACTACCCCTACAAATTATGTCCTAAATAGTAGTCCTCTACATTAAAGTTGTTTAGAGTGAAAATGCAATTCAAAAAAACAAACAAACTATTTTTAACATCTACACTTAATTTTCTACTGCATTATGTTTGCATCGATTATCTGCTTCCAGGATTGTCTGTTGGAAGCTTCGGTTCTCCATGTGTTCACGCGATGGTTGTATTTCTTCAGGTTGTAATCCAGAAAATCTTTAAATCTATTATGTCGCCAATAAAGTAAGAAAATTTTATTTTCTTCTGCTTTTGTGTTCTAAGTCAAATTTAGATAAAAAAGGACCATAATTATCGATTAACATCGATCTTTTTTCGATTTGCTAGCAATTTCAATTACAGATCTAATTTAGCGAATAACTGCAAACTTAGCTTTATTTATTTGAATGTTCGATTACTTTGACGCGAATGTTTATGCTAGGAAGAAAATGAAATTTGAAGTAAAACAAGAAGCAATATATATATATATATATATATATATATATATATATATATGCCGTTAACCGCCATTGATTCTTCAAGTGATATTTCCTCTTGTGTTTGTTTTCTTTGACAGTGCTTTATTTTCCAATTCCGATTCATGTTTGCAATTTCATTGTTAATCATCACTTATCACTTGTTTGGCAGAAGAAGAAAAGATGCGTTTCAAGAATTTGATTCACCGCAAAAAGTGAAATTAAGTCTGTATTAAAAACAAGGAAAGGAATTCTTAAGGAACGCCCAGTAAAAATGTGTATTACCTAATAAAAATACTATTTCAGACGTAAATGTGACAGACCAAATAAAATACTATTTCGAACTTAAGCGTGACAGGGCAAAGAAACTGCTAGTTTAAACTCAAGCGCGAAAAAAACAGAAAATGTTATTTAAAACTAAAACGTGACGTACTAAAAATGTTATTTCACATTTAAGCATGCTATACCAAAACCAATGCAATTTCAAATTTAAGCAGGCCATGCCAAATAAAATGAAATTTCAAATTTAAGAATCCTTTACTAAAATAAAATGTTATTTCAAATTTAAGCATGCCATATCAAAGAAAACGTTATTTCAAATTTAAACATGTCATGACAAAGAAAATGTTATTTAAATTTTACGCATGATATTAAAAAAATGTTATTTCACATTTAAGCATGCTATACCAAAACCAATGCAATTTCAAATTTAAGCAGGCCATGCCAAATAAAATGAAATTTCAAATTTAAGAATCCTTTACTAAAATAAAATGTTATTTCAAATTTAAGCATGCCATATCAAAGAAAACGTTATTTCAAATTTAAACATATCATGACAAAGAAAATGTTATTTAAATTTTAAGCATTATATTAAAAAAAATGTTATTTTAAATCAAGCATGCCATACCAAAGAAAATGCTATTCCAAATTTACGCGAGCCTATAACGAAGAAAATGTTAGTTCAAAGTTCGCATACCATACCAAAAATGCTATTTAAAATTTAAGAATGCTATACCAAAGAAAAATTTCGCATGCCATCCTAAAGAAAATGCTATTTTAGATTTATGTATGCCATACCAGAGAAAATGCCAGTTTTAATTTAGCATGCTATACAAAATCAAAATGCTTTTTCAGATTTATACATCCCGTGCCAAATAAAATGCTATTTCAAATTTTAAAATGCCATACCAAAAATACTATTTCAGATTTAAGCATGCCATACCGAAGAAAATGTTATTTCAAAATTAGCATGCCATACCAAAGAAAACGTTATTTAAAACTTAAGCATGACATACAAAAAATGTTATTTTAAACTTAAGTATGTCATAATAAAGAACATGTTTTTAACTTGAGCCTAATAGAACAAACAAAGGGCCTTTTCGAATTGAAGCCTAGCAGATGAATTAAAATGTAATTTCAAACCTAAGCGGGACCATATTTACTCACCACGCCACAGGGGCAGAATTAGACAAAGTACGATTTTAATATGGAGAAAAATCCTCAGAAATCTTGATTGAAATAGAAATAAAAATTGGCTCAGTTTGTTAACATTTCTCCTTCAACAACCGATAACTGAATAAAGAAATAAACGAAAAGGGATATTTACAACTTAAGTGTGACGAACTGACGATAATGCCGTTAAAGCTCTAAGAAAATTCGATTTTAAACTTAATCATGACAATTAAAACTGTTATGTCAAAATTAAACGTGACAGCCTAGCGAATACAATTTCAAACGTATAATAGACGAACGTACAGGTAATGCTTCTTATAGAGATGGCTAGATCAGATTTGTCAATTCAATCTACACGTTTAGCCATGAAAGTGAAATGTAACATACTGTCCAACTTACCAACTGACGGGCAGACGGACAAAGCATCCCATAGAAATACGATTACGCATCTAAAAAACAGAAAGAAAGATTGATAGAATAAAGTGCCTCATAAAATATAATAAAAATCGTCTTGAATATGTTTATTATTGATTAAAGCTGATTCAATATATAATCAACTGGAAGAAGCTATCAAATACCGATTTCACTCAAACACTTATTTCTCCCTGACTCAAAAACCGAGAGAGAAGAAACGAGAATCTATCTCGAATTCTAACGTAGTTGTAATCGATCCGCATAAAGCATCTAACAGATAAACTTATCTGGACAAAATTTCAAATTCCGACCCAAATAGCAATCTTTCTGAAATATTGATATTTGATTTAGATTGGCCTATTCTTCATTTTCTCTAGTACTGTGCTATTAGTACGATTATATTATTATTTTTTTAAATATTTATCCCGGCTCAAAAAACTGTTAAAAGGAAGTTATTTGGTTCATTTATACTTAATTCTGTTTTATAAATATATATATATATATATATATATATATATATTTTATATATATATGTATACATATATATGTATATATATATATATATACATATATAAATTATGCTAATTAAAGCTTGTGTGTTATAAATATTTTATTTAGTATGAATCGATTTGTATCAAGTACTAAAATAAACTATTTAAAAATTCGTATTTCGAAAAAACATAATTTGATTAATGCTATCGTGTAATCTGATATGACTATTTCATAAATTCAGGAAAAAATGGAGATAATAAATACAGTTACAGCTAAACGCCATGACAATTGATAGCAGCAGTTATGGCCTCAGATAGTTGAAAATGTTGGTCACATTGCTTTAGTCAAAATGTTAAAAAGAAATTGAAATGGGAAAATGCAGTTAGACTCAAGATCCAATTTATAAATTATTAATCTGACGACCTGGAAGAAAATCGACAAACTAATTTTACTGAGAACTAATAACACGTAATCAGAGAACAAATCAAATTCAGAGATGAGATGATAACGACGAAAAAGAACAAACACTTAAATTGAAAGTATTGCTGGTGAATAATAAGGGTAATTTACAAGGCATAGATTGGATGGAGAACGTCTAGCCGTGAGATTTACCAATAAATTGTTTTCGCAAGAATGTTGAAACTAAATAAGCAACGATAGATAAGATAAAAATAGTAAGAGAAAATTTTTTCAATTTTTCCTGTAAACTTTTGCAGATGCAGCTAAGTAATTTAGAAATCTGAGTTGAAAACAGATGTATAACCGACCTACCAAAAGACGTGAAATGTTCTCTTTGAGTCAGAAGAAAAACAACGTAGACCTGAATAGACCCGAGAAAATAGGAGTTATATTAATGGTTAAATATGGCTAATGAGATTCGCCGACATTATATGTAATGAGAATATAAAGTAATTAGTGTATGCACAGACTTTTCCACGGGTTTGAACTATGCATTAAGAGATTAATATTATTTGTTGTTGAAATAATCACAAAGCTAAATAGAGGAAAAAGTTTTCGAAAATGGATTTACACGACATATATGTGCAAACTGCAATGAACAAAGAAATTGAAAGAATTATTATGTCTAAATACTTATAAAAATATAACTTGTGTAAGCAGTGTTAGCAGGTAAAACGTGACATACACTATTAACAAAGAGAGAACTAGCATGAAGATAATTATGTAATGCTGTTATTTATGTTTAAATGTAAATATTTAAATGTTTATATGGATATGTTCATGTTTATATGTTTATGTTTAAATTTGAAAGTTTAAATGTTAATATTTAGAAGTTTATATCGAAATGTTATTGTTTAAATAATTATGTCAAAATGTTGATATTTAAATGTTTATGTTTTAATTTGAAAGTTTAAATGTCTATGTGCAAATGTTCAAGTTTAAATTTTAGTGTTTAAATGTTAATGTTTAAATGTTAATGTTTAAATGTTTATGTTAAAATTTGAAAGTTCTAACATTCATATGCAAATATTCATGTTTCAATCTTAATGCTTAAATTTCAATGTTTAACGGTTGGGGTTAAAATGTTTATGGTTAAATTTGAAAGTTTAAATATTCCTGTGCAAATATACATGTTTACGTGTTGATGTTTAAATGTTTATGTCTAAATGTGAAAGTTAAATATATACATGTGCAAATATACTTAGTTAAATCTTTATGATAAAATATTAATGTTTATGTTTAAATTTGAAAGTTTAAATATTAATATGCAAATATCCATGTATAAATCTTAATGTTTAAATATTAATGCTTAAATATTGATATTTAATTGTTTATGTTTAAATTCGAAATTTAAATATTCCTGTGTAAATGTTAATGTTTAAATCTTATGTTCGATATTTAAAATATTTATGTCAAAATGTTAGTGTTTTAATGTTTGGTATAGTTTGAAAGTTTTAATATTCATGTGCAAATATTTATGCTTAAATCCTAATGTTTAAATATTGATGTTTAAATGTTTAATTTTTTTAGGTTTAAATTCGAATATTTAAATATTCATGTGTAAATATAAATTTTAAAATATTTATGTAAAAATGTTGGTGTTTTAATGTTTGTTAAAATTTGAAGTTTAAATATTCACATGCAAATATACATGCTTAAATGATAATGTTTAAATATAAAAATGTTGATATTTAAACTTTTATGCTTAAACGTTATTTTCAAATGTTTAAAAGCTTATGTTTAAATTTGAAAGTTTACATGTTCCTGTGCAGGTGTTTATGTTTGAATATTAATGTTTTAATGTCTATGTTGATGTTTAAACGTTTATGTTTAAAATGTTACTGTTTAACTGTTATTCTTAAAATGTGTATCTTTATATGTGGAGGTTTAACTGTTTATGTTGAAATTCTGATGCTTAAACGTTGATATCTAAGGTTTAAACATTTATTTGATAATATTAATAATTATTTATAATAATATTAACAATGTTGATGTTTAAATGTGAATGATTAGATTTTAAAATTCATATGTTTAAATGTGAATGTTTAAATGCTAATTTTTAAATGTTGATGTTGAAAATGTTAACGTATAATGCACCGTTTAATTTCATATAAAATGTTATATCATGCATAAAATCATTGTATTGCTGGAATTGTCGGCAGGAGACTTTCCCTCAAATTTTGATCCTTACTTGCAAAATCATATATTCCTTTGCAGATAGCAAGATTGTATTATCTGAGGAACATTACCTTCAGTTTTTCATCTCTATCTAATACCTAATCCACGTAAATAATAAGCTCACATAACGAAGTATAGTTTGAATTACATCAATATTAATGTATAAAAAGGTTATAAAAACTGCATCTATATTAAAAGTGACTGGTGAATAATAAGGGTAATTTACAAGGCATAGATTGGATGGAGAAAGTCTAGCCGTGAGATTTACCAATAAATTGTTTTCGCAAGAATGTCGAAACTAAATAAGCAACGATAGATAAGATAAAATAGTAAGATGCAGATGCAGCTACGTAATTTAGAAATATGAGTTGAAAACAGATGTATAACCTACCTACAAAAGACGTGAAATGTTCTCTTTGAGTCAGAAGAAAAACAACGTAAACCTGAATAGACCCGAGAAAATAGGAGTTATATTAATGGTTAAATATGGCTAATGAGTTTCGCCAACATTATATGTAAAAAGAATATAAAGTAATTAGTGTATGCACAGACTTTTCCACGGGTTTGAACTATGCATTAAGAGATTAATATTATTTGTTGTTGAAATAATCACAAAGCTAAATAGAGGAAAAAGTTTTCGAAAATGGATTTACACGACATATATGTGCAAACTGCAGTGAACAAAGAAATTGAAAGAATTATTATGTCTGAATACTTATAAAAATATTAATATGTGTAAACAGTGTTAGCAGGTTAAACGTTGCGAAACGACTTTCCCTCAAATTTTAATCCTTACTTGAAAAAAACATATATTCCTTTGCAGATAGCAAGATTGTATTATCTGAGGAACATTACCTTCAGTTTTTCATCTCTATCTAATACCTAATCCACGTAAATAATAAGCTCACATAACCAAGTATAGTTTTAATTACATCAATATTAAAGTATTAAAAGATCATAAAAACTGCATCTATATTAAAAGTCGACTATAACAGCTGGTGCTGCAAAAATAATCGTTTTAAATATGCTGCCACACATTTTATGAATGTGTCACAGTTTATTTTTTCAGATACATATTTCATGTTCGTTTATAAAAAATGAGCATGTTATTTATCATGTTTAAATATAAAAAAATAATTATAAATATATGTCATTTGTAGTAAAAAACAAAACAACATTATCAACCATGGCTTTACATTCGACAGTCGAGTAACTCTCGGCTTCTTTTATTGATATTTGTAACAAAATGTCGGCTATTATATAGAGTTGGGGCTAGATGGAGATTTTCAATCATCTCATTCATTAGTAGGCGCTGTTTTAGAATTTGTCATTATGCAGAAGGAGACAACTCTCGTTTATTAAGAGATTTGTTCACTTTTTATATCTTATAAGTCGCCTAAAATCTACATTTTCTATTATTAATGTTTTCAACTTTGTTACATTTAAAAGAGTTCGTCGTAGCTTTCTTTTTTTAGTGTTTTGATTTGATATAAAATATCGTCATATCGAGCGTCCTAAATTATGAGATGAAAAAAATAACGAATCTCTTAGTAGACGAGAGTTATCTCCCTCTGCGCAATGACAAATTGTAAAACAGCGTTCATTATCATTCATCTTTCATTTTTTTTTTATATTATTAACTTTTATCCTCGAGGGTTTGCTAAGTGTTTAAGAAGTGGTGGATTATTAGTAAAAACAGTATTTTTTCTGTGTAATCAGGTTTTTGTTGTAAATTCTTTAATTAACCTTTAAAGCTTAGCATAAACGCAAAGACATTTACTTATTTTTCTTGTAAATTAACACATTTTCTTTGTGCGTTTAGCATATAAGTGAAATTATTTATTATATTTTGATAAACTAGGATATTTATTTTTGATTATTTTAATTATTCTAAATACTCTTATCTTGGGTGCTATTCGCACAACGTTTCGACCTTCTTTAGGTGTATCCGGTTAGACCCTTGAATCTACAAGGACACTTCGAACAAAACCTTTTTTTTAATCCACGAGTGTATTATCAGGGGATTAAATAGAGACGTTCCTTTTAAAATCCTTTGAATATTGTCGAGTTTGACAGAAAGAATCTTGACTTCGAAAAGAAGAAGGTCGGAGATTATATCGACCGGAACGTTGTGTGAATAACTATCAAAAATGAGAATATTAGCCCTGTTAATCCAAATTATAAATCACTATCTAAAACTCAGAAACATGTACTTTTGTCATTTAGTATGCAGGCAACGACATTTATTATTTTATATCAACGTGTTTTATATATAACAATACGAAATTCCATCTTACAATATAAATAACAATTGAAAATTTTTATATTCGTCTGGAAGTACAAAGAGAAAGTCTGCATTCATTGTTGAACAGAAAGTCAAGAATCATAATGAACTTTTCATTAGGAAATCAAGAGGTCACGAAGTCAGCGAGTGTATTCAGTAAATCTTTGAAAGACTAGAGTTCATAACTCTTTGACCTCGTCCTCTTAACAGCCAAATTCTATGAACTCTTCTCTTAAATTGCTTAATACGGGTCACCGTTCCTGAAGCATATTTGATCAAACTGTTAAACTTTTCGGTCAACAGCTGGTGGAAGGCTATTTTCCATATTACATAGGCCAAAGTTGACCGATCTGGGAGGAAGCCTCTGAAATTCCTCAAGATCATATGTTGTTAACCTATCAGCTTTTAGAGAGAATTGACAAGGTTAAAAGTCTAGGATTTATTAGACCTTTCCTCAGAAGCTGCCAAATTCTGGGGTCAATAAGCTATCAGCATGTCTTCTAAATTGTTGACATTAAGCAGAACGGAACCAGCGGAAATTGGAGGAATTTTTATGCATGGTTTCTGATATAAAAGTTCCTCTGAAAGTACACTTTCAAACTGCTGTATTAAATTGTCTTGAAAGTGGCAACATTGTCGTGATGCATTGTTGTCTTTATTTTTATTATCCTCAGACAATTAAATCATCGGAACAATATACATTCAAAATTAACGATCTAGTATTAATGTAATAGCATTTAACATTTCTGTTTTTATTAGTCGTCGAAAACGTTTTATATGTTAGTGTGAAGACTCAATTCAGAAGGGAATCCTATGAATACAAAACAGAAATTACTTTAATTGCTAACCTCTTTCCTTTTTTCCTTCGTTTGGATTCACTTTCTTGCTTACTTCCCAAAACTCGGTAGTTTTTATGGAAAGCTCTTAACCCAATGTATTCTAAATCAATGGAATTAATAACTAATTGTTGTTTTTATGACTATTATAATAAAAACTAAACTGAAGACCGTGAAAAAATGTTAGCAGATCCTTAATAACTTCTTCGGATTTGAGTGATAAGTAGTGAGCAGTTATATCAAGGAATTCTTACGTGAAAACGTGGGAATGATTGCATATAGCTAACGAAACGAGATGAGGAATAACACTGTTATTGCAAGGCAAAGTCATTTCAAAAGATATTTTCAAACACATATTTCTCATCTCGTTTTGCATCTCAGTTTCAGATAAATTAATACATGAATTTCGAAAAGATCCACAAGAAAACAATGAAATCGAGAGAAGGTCACATGGAAATCTTTCTTCAGGAGAGAAAATAGATCAATTTACTGAGAATCAATAAATTAAAATTTGATACAAAATGTGTCACTGATACTAACGATAAAATTATGATAGTAGATGACTGTCAACTTTGCGGTCAACAAATCTAATATACATACATGATGATTGCAACGTCTTGTCAGACGAGTGCCACTCCCTCAGACATTTAAAATTCATGAACCCAAATGTCTGAGGGAGTATCTATACAAATATGATGTTACAGAGTCTTAGCTTTGTACGAAAGCTAAGTCTCTCTCTCGGTTCAAAATGTTGAGATCCAGCAACAAGCAAGAGCAAGATAGCCAGCAACAAATTAAACTGCAGACCAGCTTAATGCGGGTACTGGTCTTCCGCTTTATGTTTTTTTTAAATCAGAGATTTGCTTCTCCTAGAAAGGTTGCCTTCACTATGGCTTACGGGAGCCCTCTCATATACATACATACATACATACATACATACATGCATGCATACATGCATACATACAACCATACATACATACATATATACATGCGTGCATGTATATATACGTATATATGCATGTATATATATAATATAATATATATATAAATATTGTAAGTTTGGAAAATATATATGACATTTACACACACACATATATTGTAAGTTTGGAAAATATATGACAATTAAGCTACGCAAAATTTGGAGTGCTTCAGTCATTATTTGTATTAGTTGACAATAGTTTAAATAACATTTTATTATATATATTATTTAATTGGAATTCATTATTGAGATAAGTATTATTTATTAATTTTATTTATTGCGGACTATTATCCTCATCTTTTCTTAATTGTTCGCGACGTTTCGGCCAACTATTCCTCTGGCCTTCGTCAGGTCGTAACCGCGACGGGATAGAAACTCTGAAGCTACTAACTGCATCCACTGCAATTACTGCCTTCCGCAGTTGTTGTCGTCTCACCACGTTTTTGCCAAGTAAGCCAGGTGAGAATTGTCTGAAGATAGCGGTTTCAATCTTACTCAACTCCGGCCATATTATTTTTAATGTATCCAAACATATATAAAGTGTCCACTTCAATCAATCATGCATTTCCATTAGTAACACCCTTAGGTTTGAAAACCCTTTCCATGCTACCATACTAAATTTGAAATACCCTTTCCGTCACATAGAGTTTTAAAATAGCCTTTCCGATGTCATGTCATGCCAAGTTTGAAATAACCTATTCGTTGGTTAACCATGTTTAATTTTTGGAATAGCTTTCCCATTGGTCTTCGATGCATTGTTTCAAATAATCTTTCAGTTCATCTGCCATGATTAGTTTGAAATAGTTTTACCGTTGGTCTGCGATGCTAAATTTGAAATAGTCTTATCGTTGGTCTGCCATACTAAGTTTGGAATAGTCTTATCGTTGGTCTACCATACTTAGTTTGGCATAGTTATTTCGTTTGTCTACTATGCTAAGTTTAGAATAAGATTACCGTTGGTCTGTCATACTTAGTTTGAAATACCCTTTTCGTTGTTCTGCCAGACTAAGTTTTAAATAGTCTTTCTTTTATCTGCCACGCTCAAGTTTAAAATAATCTATTCGTTGTTCTGACAGGCTTAGGTTTGAAACAGACTTTCTGTTGATGTGTCAAGATTAAGCGTCAAATAGTGTTTTTGTTAGTCTGCCATGCTAAGTTTCGACTAGTCTTTTCGTTGTTATGCCATTCTAAGTTTGAAATAGCCTTTTCGTTAGTCTGTCATGCTAATTTGAAATAGCCTTTTCGTTGGATCTGCCAGACTAAAAGTTTGAAATAATCTTTTTGTTTTTCTGCCCGGCTATGTTTTTAAAAAAACCCTTTTCGTTGGTCTACCAGATTTTTCGTTTTTCCAGCAGGATTAAGTTCTTAATAGCCTTGTTTTATTCTGCTAGGTAACTTTGAAATAGTGTTTCCGTTGGTTTGCCATGCGATATTTTAAATAGCCTTTTCGTTGTTCTGATATGATAAGTTTGAAATATCTTTTCTTTGTTTTAGTAGGTTTAAGCTTCAAATAGTCTTTCTGTTGGTCTCCCATGCTTAGTTTGAAATACGCTTTTTTGCTTCGGAAGCAAAGTTTTAATAGCGACTATTGGTCTTTTAGGATAAGTGTGAAAAAGGCTTTTGTGTTGGTTGGTCAGGCTTAATTTGAAATAGTCTTTTCGTTGGTGTGGACGGCTTAAGTTTAAAATAGCCTAGACGTCTTCTTATCAAGATTGAACATACGCTTAAGAATATCTGTTTTTCACTTTTACGATTTAGTAGAGGAGGAAGATACGGGGAGCAGGTGTAAAACAAGCTAACGAGGGATAGGCTGAGAAGAAATGCTTAAGACACAGAGAATTACTTAGAATCAGGAAACCTTTGCCAAACATTTTGCCTTGGAACCAAAATAAAAGAGTGAACACTAGCACCACCAACCACCCAACTCTCACTCACTTTTCCATAACAGCCTCATTGTAATGACTAATACTTGTTCCTCTAATATTTTCTTCGTGTCGGCCACATACCAATCAGATCAATTAGTTGTGAGCTTTGTGGACATTAATTGATTTGGCATCAGTTGTTTCTTCAAAAGGCGTTGATGGAATTTGCTTTCTTATTCCGAGAAATATTGTCTAATCCGTTCCCTTCAAGACCTGCCACTGATACTAATCTTGTTCTCTGGGGCTTGAAATTGTCTAAGCGCCTAAAAACGCTGACTTTATACACCCCCCTCACTACCTACTCGCTCACTGTCGCCGTCACTTAAACACGATTGGCCAGTCATCATTGCTGTTTGTTTATAATTACTCTCGAGATGTTATCAAAAGTTCCACAATGGAAAATTGTCTGTCATTTTGCAAATTGCTCAAACGAACATCCTCAACTCTGTCGCTTTGATTACCATCCAGCTTAGCATCAGACTTCAAAGGTTCTTTCTGCAAACGAATATTTCGAACTTCTTTTATATACTCGTTCTTTATAATGTCCGTGGCTTTATTTGAATTCCCATGTGTGGACCATGTTATATTCTACTTTATAGCTGGCATCTACCTAGGAACGAATTTTAACTATGCATAATATAGACTTTTTTTTAACTATGAATGATGTAGACAAGGCATGCCAAACTAAGAGTCCCGTGTGGTTTTTACTAGTCAGTTTGTACTGTCATAAGTAACGCACTCTAAGAATTATAACAATATTCGTCCTATTCGAGAATACAAGTATAAATGTACGTGTACTTTTAGACAAATATAACAACATGCAATATAAATAAGTTTTTATTCCAATATTAGCAGGGTGACCCAGAGTTGCCCGGGATTAAAATGATAATCACCGAATGTTTCATACTCCCATATTTTTTTTTTATTGTTATCGAAGTCGATGAAATATCCCATTTTTTAATCATATAGATCGATTGCCTGCTCTAATTGGGAACCCATTGCGATGCGCCCGAAGGAAGCTTCATATGCCTCTCACAGTGACAAAGTTAACAATATATTGTAGTCTACATTGCACTGTAGAAAACCTACTATCGATTTTATAAGATTATTCTTTATACATAATGGCTTAAAATAAAGTTTAAAATGCAAAAGTCAGGTATCATCCTTCGATTGTTCTCTAAACAGAAATATTCATTTCGGACGCGCCTTTGTCATATCAAATAACCTACTGTTGATTTTATATGCCTGGTATTACTGGCTGTGGGCTCATAATGGCTTGAATTTAAGTTTAAAATGAAAAAGTCAACTATCATTGTAAAATTGTATTTTAAATAAAAACATTCATTTCGAACGCGCCCACTGCTGCTTTTATATGTCCGGTCGTACCTGTGTTGTAATAAAGCTTCTCAAATGTACTTGTGATGTTATACTGCATAAAATGTTAACTTTGGTCAAAATCGCCTGTTGCTACTTTCATCGGATTGTTTCGATCATCGATTATCGATACTTATCAAAAGCATTCAGATCAAAGCTTATAAAGAACATTGCAAGGCACATAAAGTACCTTCGTGTGAAATTTCATAAAAATCGACTTAGCCGTTTTCGAGTCCATAGGGAACTAACTCACATACACAGACACGCAGACAAAGCTTCTTTTATATAATAGTAGATAACGAAAATTTTAATTAAGGATTCATCTATATCTGCATAGACATAAATTACAATTGTTCAATTTATATATTTAAATATTTTTTGTTTTGTCCTGAGACTTTGCACGTCAAATGGTCGACAATCTACGGTATTTCAGGCTGAAATTTCTGAGTAGTTCCAAGTTTGATCAGAAACTAACAAGGGGAAGGGGTTTTGCCTGGTCGTACAATACGCTTAAATATGATATTTTAATTAGTCCAGATTTCGTATATATTATTACACATGTAAACGGCACCATTTGTGAACGCGTGCATTCAGTGATTAAACCCGACGTTGTGTTTCATGCGCACTCACGGTCTACTATCCTGGTCACGACACTAAATGTGAACGGGTCCCTTTCAGGATCGCCGGTGATAGGTATGAACCCTCACACACGCGCCGTGATCGTCTTTTGCAGGGAATTCTTCACGAGTTCTCTCGGCGCAGCGGGATCTGGTTGGTCGGTCTCTTCGTCGATTTCACTTTCAGGTTGATATGCCAGTTTCCGCTGAAAATAATTAGATTCTCATGCAGGCAAAAGAAAACAAACTCAGATATATCTATTCTACTCAATTGCTTCAAGCGAAATTTACAATGTGTGATATATCCTTATATACAATTGTTTAGTTCGGTTTCATACAAAACACTTTTAAGTCCCCATTAGATTTAGTCTCTTGGTAGTGGCGGACGGCGGAGAGATAGGGATGTGGCGACGATCCCTCGGTCAGTCTTCAACTCGCTCAAACTTGGCTCACACTCTGACGATTTCGGCGTGGGTCTTGGTTATATATCGAGGGAAGGGTTAGATCGGGATAAGTTGCCGGGACAATCACCGGCAGGTATGTAATTTCAGGAGCTGTCCCGATTCCTTACACATCCCGAAAATCTGTGATAACAGCTCAACTCCGCTCACACGATTAGAGAGGTTAACGCTGTGATCCTGGTCTGGCCTTGTACTCAGAAGCCAGATGTCCTTGAGTTGGGTTCCGCCAGGCCAAGAACGAAATCATGTTTCGTTCTTGCTTTCAAAATGACATAACTTGTCATTTTTCCCAAACAACAGATTTAACTGTCCGTTTTCATAAAAACACAATAAAATTCATTCTCCTCAGCCGGTCAACCGCCGCTGCCCGGGCACATAACAATACCCAATCATATCTGATCAGCATTCCCTAGCGTTTCATGCAATCGGCTAGAATCAAAACCTAAACTGTAGCATTCAAAGCTGGTGACGTTACCACTGTACCAACGTGACACGCATATGATCCGATTAAATATAAATTAAGATGCATGTTAAAATGTTAAAATGTATAACGATTTTTTTCAATTTTTACCCCTTTTTGGCCCCTTAAAAACTATTCTACACGACTAAAAAAAACCCATAAAAGAACGGTCCATAAAAATCCAATCATTTTGGCACCCTACAGTCGCTCTGCCAGACAGACAGACATATAGCTATTTATATATTAGATGATAAGAGATGATCAGTCGGTCTAGTTTTTTAAAAACTTGACATGCCTATTGAGTTTTATAGTGGCACTGTGCGTAGCTCCTTTAATAACAAAGATAGTGGTAACTCAAAAATGTTGTATCGGTGACGTGTTTCAATCATTGAATTCAAATTTTTTTTTTTTAAATTCCTAAAGTGAGGATAGATAAGAAATTCTCATTACCTTTCTGACACACGTCATATGATATTTGCTCAATTTTTAAAAGTTTATGTCTGTGTAGGGCGTAAATCAGCTTGCAACGGGCCGCATGCAGCACAAGATCCACATGTTTATCATACATGATTTAGGTTATTTGAAATATTTATAATTCAATAAATCATTAGTTGGTTGCATCATATGTTCTTGCAAGCTTTAATTTGCAACCTCTTATTCAGGTAGCCATTGAAGAATTGCTGCAGTCTTTTTGTTTAGTAATGCGTTTTATTCGTTTTATTTCAACTCTTCAGATTGATGGTCATTTCTGGTGAAATAAGTCAGAACTTGTTAGTGATGCCCTCTTATGAAATCGATCACACCTAAATTGATCAACTTAGTTGTCATCCATAAGGCTTGTCTACAAACGTCACCAAAGTAGTTAGAGGACACGAATCCGTTAAACGTGAAAATTTTCAACCTCGATTAAGTCAACTAGTTTTATCTTCAACTCCAATTAGATTAGTTTAAATTCATAATAGAAAAGATTTTATTCGAATGCTGCATATCACAGAACATTCTTAGTTGTTGGTTTATTTTATGGCATATCAATCCATTTCCGGTTATGTAATGCCCGATCAAGTAATTTTGGAAAAACGTTTTCTGCTTCAAGAATTCCGTA
The DNA here is from genome assembly GCF_053919585.1 of Euprymna scolopes. Lineage (NCBI taxonomy): Eukaryota > Metazoa > Mollusca > Cephalopoda > Sepiida > Sepiolidae > Euprymna > Euprymna scolopes. The sequence continues at coordinate 31,161,137 of NC_136488.1, forward strand.
TGCTATCAGTTCGAAAGAACAAACAATTGTAGTAGAAACCTCTTCAGCATCCAAGCTTTTCTACAGTGAAGGGGTGGGATTTTGCTACTTGTTCAGTTCAGGATATTTACATCAAGAGGGCACGGGAGCTGTGAATTCTTCATAGCATATTCCATTAACGTACTTGTAAAGCAGGCAAAGTAATAAAACATTATAGCGATCGGTTTTTGGGTCTGGTTTGATAATGTAAAAGCTATTAGATTTAAGACTCTTTTTCTGACCTTGTTAAAGAGGCAGATGCAAGTCGTAGATGCACCAATCAAAATGCGGCAACAATATTCCATGTATAGAAAAATGGTGGTTTTCTAGGATAGTCTTAGGTGTGAGTAATTGTCTAGCGTGTTAGAAGAAACCATCCTCTTAACAGCAGCCTTGGCAGTATCCTCAATGTATTTAGAACGATGAACTCTCAGTTAGTGTGCTATTCGTCATGGAAATTGGTGGCTGAGAAAAATTCTACTAATTGCTAAAGGAATAAAAGCTTAGTTTTATTAGCATTAATGTTAGGATGTTAAAATTTTTTTTAATTATCTTTAGCCGAGCAGACAATAAAACCATAACACTTGTGCTTTCTCAACGTACATACTCCCGACCCACCAGGCAAGCAATAAAATCTTACACTTTAACTACTAAGGTTCGTAGATGCTGGATAGCCTTCTACTCTAATAGTTTCTTCCCTTGGGTGGCTAGACTTACCTCCATGTTTCCTGTTTCCATGGATGTACTGACATGCAGAAGGTTAAATGTAATGTAAACAAACATATCGCTTCTCAATTCCGCACAATTCCCTGTTAGACATTATCTCAAATAGAAGCTCCTTACGCTGAGGTGAAAATGTGCCTTGTTTGGAGTGAAAAAGTATAAAAAATACGATATATCTACAGGGTGACCCCAAAAACGGACACTCATGGAATCGTATAATATAATTCGCAATCCAACTATATTTCGTACAAATACATTTTAGTTCATATCTGGATAGTCCATCAAGTTTCAGTTATAAATATCCAACAGTTTTGCTTTCATAGACGCTCAATAATATCCTCAATATGTAAACGTTTGATTGAATTACTACTGAGTACTGCTTATTGGTGGAAAGTTTTGGCAGCTCTTCAGCAATCAAAGAAGCGATACCAGTGGTTTTGACTTAGCGAGATAACATGACACGTCATCATTACCAGACCTTAAACCCCCACCAGATTTTATCTTTGGGGTTATCGCGGTGCTAATCTCTATCAAAGCAACTCCCAGACAGTTTCTGAACTGAAAAGGACCATCCAAACTTAAATCTTTTTAATTTTAAGAAAGAATGTGTGCTGTGTTAGTTTTTAAGGTCATCTTGTGTTGTGGTGCATCTGCCCAACGGACAATAATAACCTTTTCCACTCACTATTGTTACGAGCTGGGAGAGTCTAAAGCCGGTGGTAATTGTTTTCTTGGACAGAATCTCCAACTCTTCTCATTGTTCACTCTCAACCATATATTGCTTGCAACACGTGATAAAAAATAGATCAAACGTGATGTCAGGATATTTTATGACATTCTGTGTGGTTCATATATACGTTCATCCTATTCAACCGTGAGCGATTCAAACGAACGGCAAAAATGACAGAACGCATGGTTAATACATATAAAAAGGATTTTATACTATAACGGGTTTATGTCTATGTTATTTCAACAAAACACACTTAGCGGGCCAAGTGAGAGGTTGGACAGAATACAATCATGACGAACAACGATCTTATACGGAAAACAGAACGACAACCGAAAAAATCGGACATGAATGACATCACAAAGTTAGAAACATTTAACCAAAGGGGGGTGTTGAAGGCAGGAATGGGATAAAAGGAATATTTGCTTAGTTGGGCGAAGAAAAAAATAAATAAATAAAAATAAATAAAAAACAAAACAAACAAAACAAACAAACAAAAAACATCGGGTCATAGGGTTCTTAGCGAAATCATTGAGGACAGAATCATAGTTCATGCATTGTCTTATTTTTTTCCTTTCCTTTTCCCCTTTTTTTGTCTCTCTCTTTTTTTACTCACGTTCACTCTCAACAAAACATATCCCCACTTGGACGCAAAGGGCTACTAATTGGGACGATGCACAAGAAAGATTAATAAGGGGTTGGTTTATGTTACATTTGGACTTCTGCATATCAGTACAGTTTGGGAAGTAGGCAGCAGGAAGGGGAGTCTAGCTTTCGAGGTAAGAAGCTATTAGAGTAAAAAGCTTTCTAGCATTTAAACACCTTAACAAAGAAGGGATCTGATTGTATTTTTTCTTCATTTAACTGTCTCCCTTGTTTTACGTCGTGAATTTCCTCGATTTTGAGGTAGTGAGTCATCAACCCATCATCATCGTTTCGTAAGCTCGGAATTGGTTTTATTTCTAGCTCCACTGATTATTCACTTTCTTCGACAGCGGCAATTATATATTACCAACCGCAGATCGAAATTTATCTCTGTATTCTTTCTGGATCTCGAACAATTTAGTATTTTAAAGTTTGCTTGATTGCCCACTCCCTCCAACATCGGAATTTACATATTTCTCCGACTGCAGACCGGTGTTTCATCTTTGTACTCTTTTTGGATTCATTCTCCGTCGGGTATAAATTCGTTCATTCAAGTTAATTTTTTTTATTCATTGCCTTAACTGTTAGGAATTTTTACCCTCGCCAATTCAGCTTGAAATCATTACGGATGGGTTTTTAGTTGTTTTTTACACAGGAATCACCACTTATCAAGACCCATAGGCCACTGGAGGATAAGAGTGAATAGGTATACATTAGTCAATGTGATTATAGCTTAGTAAACATAAGTAGTGAGATTTTTGTAAATTGGATTACTTAGGGGGGCGGTTCATGAAGAACTTGTTTACGTTGGACTTGAAGACAATCAGATTGTAGTCAGCTGGAAGACAGGCAATCGGAAGAGAGTTCCACAGGCGTGCAGTTCTAAGAACGAAGCTTTGTTAATGGAACGAAGCTTTGTTAATGGAATGTATATTTAGGTTTAGGCACAGATAAAGAGTGTGGAAAATTATTGATAGTGGTTTTGGCTAGGCGAGTGTTTTTCGTGAGAGTTTGACGAAGGGGTACCATAGATTGAATCTCAGACGAGCACTTACCATGAAAATAAAGATAAAGCAGAGACAGGCTCGCAACGTCCTTTCTGTGGCAAAGAGGTTGCAGAGAAGAGAAAAGCCCCCCCACACACACACACACTAAGCTACGGAGTCTATTTTGAATTCTATCAAGGCAAGATAAGCTGCTTCTAGCAGCTCCTGCCCAGATGTGACAACTACTCCATCATTGACGTACCTGGCTTTTATATAGGTAGAGAATTGCATCAGGAGTGAGATATCTACTGGAGCGGTAGAAAGATTCCACCATTTTTCCAGCGACCTTGGTAATGGATTTGATATACGTGTTCCATTTCAGATCAGGAGTAAAGGTAGTTTTTATTTCTGTATGAATAATATTGAGACGTCAAGCTGATTTAATATGAGATTTGTATTAACATATCTGTTCGACTTACCGTTTGCGAATGAAATAATTTCGAGAAGACATTTTCTTCTCGTGGTATTATTTTCCCGCTAAACACAATACTTTTCTGCCTTTTTAAATTGACTAATCAACAGCTTTACTTTCGTTAGCTGTAGCGTTCAACTCTCTCTGTCGCCGAGTTATTCTGCACATTTTACTTTTAGAGAGTGAGGGAGGAAGGAGGGGAGTTCTCGCCTGACTGTTTGGAGAAAGACAAAGGCAAAGCACAAAGACCGTGTGAATATGGTTCTCAGTGTTAGCACACAAGTTATGCACAAGTAATGCGCACTTGGCAGTCGGACTGGTGTATACTCACACTTCACCTTCGAGGTTTTGTTTATAGATATCCGCAAGCTAAGAGATATCGGTGTATTTTTTTGGAAACATATCTTTAATCATCATTTAACAATCATTCTAGAGGCTACATATACCCACTGGAAAGGGAAATAATCTATACACACGAAATAGAGATTAATGTGAGATAAAAACAATAAGCACTTGGTAAAGGGTTTATATGCTTGAAATATTGTGAGATTGCGGCGTTACACATACGATTCTAGTGACCGAGGGAAAATATGGAGGCATGTGAGATTTATTATATAAAAATATTAAAATGAAAATTACAAAATTAAAAACACCCCTTGCGATTCAGTATTTATTTTTTTTTATTGAAACTGCCCCCGACAAGAATAAAGCCGATTGATATAATAGCTAAAAATAATACTACTTTAATGTCAAAAGCTAGCCAATGAGAAGTATGGATGGATTCAACCCCCAAAATTGCAAATTTCCTCATTCTCAGAAACGTTGCGCGTGGAAATGAGTGTTATGAAACTTGTGGAAGTAAATTCAATGTTCACTGCCTACTCTGCCTTTGCCTTCTTGCAACTAGATATAATTCCATGCATTTTTAGTCTCATATAGATTATCTACACACTAAGTTATTTGTATAGACGTGTATTCAGTTATACGCCCTCTTGCGAATAAGCTGTCCACAACATGCAACCTCTAACTTGGCGCAACAGCATGCACATTAACAGTCTAATTCTTTAATACTTTTAGTACTTACCTTTCACATCATTCTTAAAATCATATTCTCTTTTTGTTTAATTTTACTTCAGTGGAAGTTCTGAGAAATCAAGGGTCCCCCTTCTTGGTCCTAACACTTGATCTCTATATGATATACATAGATATTCAAATATTCCATTAAAGTTCTCCTTTTTTTTCTCTTATGCACTGGGTAAAGAAGTCGAAAATATTATTTTCCTTTCCGTAGTTGAACATTTAAACATGATTTAGTATATCTTTCTTGTTATCTCTTGGTCTTACTGGATTCTAGAACAAAAATTCATCTAGTCTGGTGGAGAACCCAGATTAGTGTTGTTGCTTGATTAGTGTTGTTGCTTGAGGTAACATCAATCGGAAAATGTATACTATTTCTCGTAAAAGCTAGTGTAGATTAACTATAACAAATATATTTTATTTGCGCTGTGAATCGTATGTAATTTGAATATTTAGTCATGGTTTACATGTAGAGAAGAATATTCGCATGCTCGGTTGTACTTAAAAAACCATGCACAAAATCCTTAAACACTCGAGGATAGTGTCTAGTAGGTATTCAAGTTCTCCACAGTAGACATTCAAGCTCATACATATATGAGATACTATGTTTGTTGTAAGATAAAATATTCTCGAAACCCTGCTGATTACGAAAAAAAAAACCAACACATTTTTCTTTTTTTAGAAATGCTTTTGAGTGTATTTAATCATTCATGAATACATTTTGTCTGTCATCACTTGCAACCAATCACATGTGTCAGTGTGATGATAAACACAAAAATTGAATTTTAAAATCATTCATCATTCAACTTCATGAATTTTTCAATGTTAAAGTGTTCGACTCACTATTAGCAACAATGCCTGCTGGCACTGATTCTCACAGTGAAAAAAATGTAAACGAGAAAAATGACAATAAAACTTTCAGAAATAAGAACTTTTCTGAATACTTTTATGTCAGTACGAGAAAAACAGGAATGTTGGGTCACCCATTGGGTTCAGGCTTGATTAACTTAATCAGATGAAAAAGTGTGTTTGCAAAGCCAGATAAATAAAAAAAGACGAGATCGAAAATCTGTGTGTCTGTTCGTTATAACTTCACTCTTTTTTCTCTCTCTATGTATATATCTAGCTATGAATATTATATTAATGTTGCATTAGAAAAAGATAAATAGCGATTATAGTTGAAGGCTCGCCTTCTATTAGTTGCTAAACCGAGGTTCCATTCACAGGATTACCCCCACTTTCCCTTGATGTTTCTCTTATAATGCTGATTGTTTAGCAAGGGGACATCAAGTACCATTTTAAAAAAAATTCTTCAGTATGACTCGATCGAGGATTGAACCCCGGTCTCCCAGTACATTAGTGAACACTCTTCGTATTATGTGAAATGTCATCTTAAGACTTTTTGTAATATTCCTTATTGTTTGCAATGGACTATTTTAATTGTCTGTTTTATGGTTCGTTCTATTATCTTTAAATAAACAAAACGAGAGAGAGAGAGAGATAAAGAGAGAGAGAGAATGGGAATGGTTATAGGCTGTACGAAATAAGAATTGAGATTGGTAGTAAAACAACATAAATTGAGAGAGGGTGAGAGTGATAGATGTAAACTAGATTAGAGATAAGTGACTTGGTTTATAAATTGCACATTACGGCTGATTAGAAAAAAAACCCTCAATCTTAAAACCAAGGATATTGTAATATTCGTTTTGTGTGATTGAAAGCCTTCGTGAAAAATAAAAAAAAGTTGATTCACTATATAAATTGTAAATAGCTTTCCCATCTACGTTTGACATTCATAAGGTACACTTCATGAAAACTCACTGTTTATTATTTGGTAATAGTTTATAATTTAGTAGCTGGAGTACCCAGAATTGCCAGGTTGTATATGATATATTTGAATATTTTACCCTCGTACATTATAATAAAATAGATTAAACGAAACACATATTCATGATTGTGAAGACATGTTTTTTTCTTTTCTTGGTATAAAATGATATTCACAGAAATTAACCATTCTACTGTAATATTTAAAAAAATAATAAGCAACAGAAGTGAGAATTCAAGATTTCCCTAGAAAATATGAACTGTGTTCGTCCTCAGTCGTGATGGATTTCATTCATTCATTTATTTACTCATTCATTATAATGAAATTTGAATTTTCTCCTGAAATCTGACGAAAGAAATTTTACTCAAAATCTAATAATTATTTATAGTGTTAGTTACAAAAAATTCTATTTTCCATAAAAAATAAACGTTTATTTTATGTTATAACTCTTTAAAGCATTTGAATGCAGTAAATGTTTCAGGAAAATTTTCTAAAAAAACAACAAAACGGAATCACGAACAGGCATGTGAAAATTTGTAAGGGAATTTTTATCATAAAAATACAAAAAAAAAAAAATAAATAAAATAAAAAGGCAAGCATTCGGATTATTTACATCTTTTGTTTGAATTATTTTTCTGTGTTCCTGCTTTTAAATTAAAACAATTTTGTTTGTACTTTTTAAGATTATATAAAAATTATGTTACGCCAAAAGTTTTACATTTATGCAAGCAAGGAAAATATTAGAATCTTACATATAAAATTATGCGAAATCTGTAATTTAAAAAAATAGATATATTTTCTGTAATTATAATTTTTATGTGAAAACATTAAATAAACGATGCTTAATTCAATTATAATATCGGTAGTTCGAGAAATTAATTTTTCTTCAGGTAATATCGAATTCATAAATGTTCCTGTAAAAATTAATTTTTTTTAATTGTTATAATTTACAATACTTTATTGTCATCTAAAAACGTAAAACGAAATTCATGCACTTTTTTACTACTGGAAATCATAACTTTAGTAAAGGTATTTTTTGTTTGAACTAAATGATAGATTTCCACTGAGATTTAAATGAAAATAATGCATTCATTATATTCCTTGATCATTATTCGATAGATACTGAACATTTTTTGGTGAATTCTTAAGTAAATGAAGGGTCAAAATGTTTATTCATTTTGAGCATCAGCATTCATTTTGCACGTACCTATATAGAAGATATGTAGTTATGTCTTCGTATATTTGAATTAATGTCTAAAATGCTTATTTTTATAAAAATAAAGAAAAATGCAGAAGTGTTAGAATATTTGATTTGAAAGTAATATTTCTTTGTCTAATCGACAAATGAATAATAAAAAAGATAAAAGGTTTTTCTTCGTATTTACAAATTCAAATCCGCGAGTAAAATTTTCGTATTATTTCATTTTTTTTTATTAATACATGTACATGAAAAAATGAGTTGGTGTCATTAGGTAGAATTAAAATAAAAAAAAGTAGCGTTCCCACCTGGTGTTGTTTTCTAAATAACTTTAAGGTATAAAGCGAATATGCACATGCGCATAAAAAACTCCAAATGTCGGCTAGTGGGAATGGACATTTTACATGTAAATTTGCCGATGTTTGTACGCGTTATTCATGTATGTAAACAAAGATATTGCCTACTATAAACCATCCTTGGTGCATGAATATTATTTTCTGAGAGTTTTAGTGTTATGTGATCAGTAGTTTAAGAGTTTACCTGTTAGATATTTACATACACACACATATATATGTACTGTTTTATTTATATAGAAGATTAACAGTTTGTTAGTTTTTCCTTATTTTATTGCATTCTTCTATTTAAAATATATCATTCAAATCTGTTCTTCTGTGAATCTTTATACCAGTCATCCGCCCTTTCGCAGTTTATCGTTATAATGGTTGTTTCTTCTTCTTCTTGTTGTTCTTCTACTTCGTCTTCTTCTTCCTTTTCTTTTCATCATTATCATTATCATCATCCAATATAATATTCTGCTTATTCCTTCCTTAGTTAGTATGTACGTTACGTTTGGAAATAAAGGTCAATTACAATTTTTGAAGTCCAAAGTGATTCCAAAGTGGACAATTTTGCGAAATTGAGAGTCTGACAAACCCAGGCAAGAATAGGAGAGAGATCTCCTTTTGATGCAACCTCGTTTTTGAATATGATTATAATAATATATTATTATTGTTGTAATGGTGTAAGAAAAGAACTCATTGTAACTTCGAGGCGCAGCGTCTCTTCACCGTATTCACCAAAGAAAGAAGTTAGTGATACATTACGTAAAAAAAGAACATTAAAAAAATCCAAAACGAATAACATTGTCTGTCAAGAGGCGCTGAACTGAAGGAGTAAATTAAGATTGTCTCTTCAATAATATTTTATTATTCATATTGAACTATTTAGCACAATATTACTCTCTGAGTATTTATCAGTATTTATTAATTTATCTTATTTAAGCCAGTTCTATATTTTAAATACAATGTACACTATTTTTATAGAATCTGTGCAGGAGCTGCTAAAAGGAGCCTATCCTGCCTTGACAGAGTACAAAATAGACTTCGTAGCCTAGCCTTTTTTCTTCCCTGCAACCTCTTTCCCACAGAAGGGCCGTTGCGAGCCTCTCGTTGTTTTATCGTTATTTCCATGGCAAGTGCTCGTCTGAGCTCCAATCTCTGGTCCCCTCTCGCCAATCTTTCAGGAAAAACATCCGTTTAGCTGAAAACACTGTCAGTAATTTTCCCACTCTTTATCTGTGCCTAAACCAAAACGTAGATTTCATGGACAAAGCTTCTTTCTTAGAAGTGCACGCCTGTGGAACCCTATTCAGCTTGCCAATTTCCCACCTGACTATAACTTAGATGTCTTCAAGTCCAACATGAACAAATTCCTGTTAAACTGCCCCCTTAAGACACTTTATCAGATCTCCATTGCTAGCGATCACTACGATACTATCCCATTGATTACTGTACACGCAATAACCCTTATCCCCGAGTGGCTTCCGGGCCTTGATAAATGGTAACCATCCATGTAAAAAAAATGTTAATAAATTCATACTTGTTACGAGTAATTAATTATTCTATCCTAAAACACTAATATTTTGCGCTATCCAAGAAAAATAATCGATTAATTTTTTTTAATTTCGTGGAATTTACATGGCTCCTGCTAGTTATTATTATGCCATTATTATTGTTTTTCTGATCATCATCTATGCATTGTTGTTATTATTATTATTATTATTATTATTATTATTATTATTATTGTTATTGTTATTATTATTATTATTGTTATTATTATTATTATTATTATTATTGTTATTGTTATTATTATTATTATTGTTATTATTATTATTATTATTATTATTATTGTTGTTGTTGTTATTATTATTATTGTTATTATTATTATTATTATTGTTGTTATTATTATTATTGTTGTTGTTGTTATTATTATTATTATTGTTGTTGTTGTTGTTATTATTATTATTGTTATTATTATTATTGTTATTGTTGTTGTTATTATTATTATTATTATTATTATTATTATTATTATTATTGTCATTTTTATTACCATATACACACTGGGAGCAGTCACACACACCATCATCAAATATTGCTCTTTGAGAACAGCCAGCGGTGTTCCATAGAGTCTGCGTGACAATACGTCTCCGCAGATGTCCAGTATCCTCCACCTCTTTCGATAACCTTTGCAAAAGAAATTGCGTTATCGCAACAGCCACTTCTCATTAATTTCTCGTTGGCGACCATTGGTTTTCACTGGAATTTGGGTGGCAATAAATTAAATATCTGCAAAAATATATTTTATGGTATTGTTAGAAGTCAAACAAATGAAATTATGAATTAAAATGAAATTAGCAAACAAAGATAATAATAATAAAAAAGAAATAATAATCATTGTTTTAAATACCGAACAGTATAAAATGCAAGTCAAATAATTCTCAGAGAAATAGCCTTGCAAAGAAAAAGATTTATTTAAATACAAAATTATTAAATAGCACAAAGATTAAAAATATAACTTTTCTTTTTTTAATAATTAAAGTTTGTTAAGACATAAAATGCAAAATGTAATTATTTTTATATTTGAATTAAGCTGGTAAACACACGTGAATCTCTGAGTAAACATAAAAATGAAATCGATTACGTGAGGTGTATAAGTCAAAAATACCAAGCCATAATAAAGCCCTGGGTTATTATTTTTTAATTTATTTTAAAGGAAATATTTTTCAGGATTTCTTTTTCTATCGGCTCTCATTTAGTTTTCTGAAAAAAGACATAGATATTAAAAACAAAAGAAACAAATATTGCTTACACCATCTTCTTTTTCTTCTTCAAAACCGGCATTAATATGGCATGCTTATTCTCTCATTTAACACCGACATCTGGCGACATAGCGACGGAATATTGAATTTGTTCAATTGTTAAATTCAATTGCTCAAAAAACGATAGAGTTTTGTAAAAAATATTTTGTGTGGTTATTCGCAATGTTATTTGAAACTTTCTATGCATAGACATAGTCATAATACCAAAATCGACCTACTCTATTGTGCATGGTCATGAGTTTCCTGGTCTTCTTATCAAGATGTCTAAGTTCTTCTTAAGTCCACTCTGTGAACGGTCCAGAGTATCTTACTAGTGATACTGCCCATGTATTTATACCTTTTATTAGGTTTCTGTTATATAATTTAGTTTCGAGAAGTTTTCTTGTTCTCCTGAGGTATTCTTTTCCAATTCTCTCTTTCATTTCCGTTGCTTTGATCATGTCTGCTTCCAGTACCCCTAGGTATTTATAGACGTCTTATTCCCTTAGTGTCCTCATCTCCGTTTGGTTGGGTAGTTCCATGCCTTCTGTCGTCTCTAGATTTTCCTTTCTTATAACTAGTAGTGCACACTTTTACATACCAAACACCATTTGGATGCTCTGGTTGAAGATCCTGGTGGTGTTTATTAAAGTCTCTAGTAAATTTTTGGTCCTTGCGAAAAGTTTTAGATTGTCCATATACATCAGGTGGATCATTTTGTTCCTCCGTGTTAGAGAACTTGTATCTGGCTTGGCACGGTATATTGTTTAGAGGAATCATTGCTATGATGAACAGTAATAGTGATAATGAATTGGGGTATCCTGTCGCATGCCTTTTTGTAGTATATATTATTATTATTGTCATTATTAATATTATTATTATTATTATTATTGTTATTATAATTATTATTATTATTGTTATTGTTATTATTATTATTGTTATTATTATTATTAGTGCTATTGTTATTATTACGAGGGGCGTGCAATACGTAATGCCTCTGACCCACTTTTAGTTGTCTGATCTAGCTGAAATTTTACATGTGCAATGATTTATATCTCTATGGCAAATTACAGCTCTGAACTAATTGTGGTTTCTGTTTTACAGGCGTTTGAACTGATTCAGGTGAGAAATGGAGCCTGTTGAATCTCGAGCAGTGATCCGGTTTTTGTATTTGAAAGGACGCACACCATAGGAGACTATTGATGAAATGAAAGAAACTTATGGTGATAATGCCCCATCATATGACCTTGTAAAACGCTGGCATCGTGAATTCAAACATGGCCGGAAGTCTGTGGAAACAGCTCCCAGAACTCGTCGCCCCACCTTCTGCCATTGATGAGGCTGCCATTTTGGAAGATCGGCGCCTTACTATTCGCCAAATAGCCCAAGATGTCAAGATTAGTACAGGGTCTGTGAAATTATCATTCATGACCATTTGCATATGCACAAGGTGTCTGCTAGATGGATTCCCAGGTTGCTCACACCATTCCAGAAGCGAGAACGCGTTGAGTGCTCAAGGATGAATTTGAACATGTGCCAAGCTGAGTCAAAGTTTTTCAAAAGACTGATTAGACAGGATGAAACATGGGTCCATCACTATGATCCAGAGAACTAAGCCCAGTCAATGCAGTGGAAGCACTTGGACTCACCACCTCCAAAGAAGGCAAGGGTGCAGCCCTTCGCTGGCAAGGTCATGCTCACAGTCTTCTGGGACCAGTACGGAGTAGTGACGACAGATTTCCTGGCAAAGGGTACCACAATTACAGGAGCCTATTATGCTCCACTTTTGAGAAAATTAAGGGAAGCTATCAAAATCAACAGACGGGGCAAGATCAGCAAAGGCACCCTCCTCCTGCAGGACAACGCTCCGGTCCACAACTCGCATGTCGCCAGATCAGAAGCACGGGCGTGTGGTTATGAAATCGTACCCCATCCTTCCTACTCTCCTGACCTTGCACCCTCTGACTTCCACCTCTTTCCAGCCATGACGTTGTTTCTGAAAGGAAAGCGTTTCCCAGATGATGCAGCCTTGATTTCTGAAGTCACGTTGTGATTGTAGGACCAACCTGGAGTGTTCTATAAAAACGGTCTCCAGAGCTGCATCAAACGATGGAAGAAATCATAACTCTGTGTGGTTCCTATGTAGAGAAAGAATAATAACCGTGCCAAGTTTCGTTACTCTACTTCTATGGGAAGAGGGTCAGGGGCATTACTTATTGCACGTCCCTCGTATTATTGTTATTGTTATTATTATTGTTATTGTTATTATTGTTATCGTTATTATTATTGTTATTAATATTATTGTTATTATTATTGTTGTTATTATAATTATTATCATTATTATTAGTAGTAGTAGTATTTTTATTATTATTTTCATTCTTCTTATTATTATTATTATCATTATTATTATTATAATAATTATTATTATTAACAACAAAAAGGCAATTATTTTACTCATCCTTCTAATTAAACACTAAAAAAAAAAATAACACGAACAATTGCTTTCGGCTCATCATCTCGGTTTTGCCACAGTAAACACCTTGAGAAACTCGTGTTTACTTTAAACTTGTTATGTGTAATAGGTTTCACATAGACGTCATCTGTACAAATAAAATACGATAAAAATACGAACATTACAAAACACAACTGTTAGTACATGTAAAACAACAACAATAACAAAAAAATGTTTTGCTACCTAACATATTCAAACGAATCCACCCTTTTCTTGCAAAATTATAAATGTTAACCAGCGATTCGTTTTTTTTTTTCAAGACATGTCTACATTTAATAATACATTATACCATGGATACGGTTTGTATTTTTTTCACAAGGAAGTCACCACTTATCAAGGCCTGGAGGCCACTCGGGGATAAGGGTTATTGCGTGTACAGTAATCAATGGGATAATCTCGTAGTAATCGCTAGTAATGGAGATCTGATAACGTGTCTTACTTAAGAGGGCGGTTTATCAGGAACTTGTTCATGTTGAACTTGAAGACATCCAAGTTGTAGTCAGGTGGGAAACATGCAAACGGAAGAGAGTTCCACGGGCGTGCACTTTTAAAAAAGAAGCTTTGTCCATGGAATCAACGTTTTGATTTAGGCACAGATAAAGAGTGGGGAAATTACTGACAGTGTTTTCAGCTAAACGGATGTTTTTCCTGAAAGATTGGCGAGAGGGGACCAGAGATTGGAGCTCAGACGAGCACTTGCCATGGATATAACGATAAAACAACGAGCGGCTCGCAACGTCTCTTCTGTAGGAGAGAGGTTGCAGGGAAGAAAAAAGGGCATCCCCCACTAGGCTACGAAGTCTATTTTGTACTCTGTCAAGGCAGGATAGACTGTTTTTAGCAGCTCCTGCACAGATATGGCAGCAGTACTCCATCCTTGGATTACTTGGCTTTTATAGAGATAGAGAATTGCATCAGCAGTGAGATATCTACTGGAGTGGGAGAAGCATCCCGCCATGTTTCCACTGACCTTGGCAACAGATTTGATATACGTGTTCTATTACAGATCAGGAGTAAATGTCAATCCCAGAAGCTAGTCAAAACATTGAGCCTTCCCATAATGAGAGCCATCCATTTCAATTGATAGCAGATGGGGGTTAGAGCGTTGATCATGTAAAGATAGAAGCTTTGTTTTAGATGCATTAAACTTAACCAGACACCTCTTCCCCCATTGTACCACGCACTCAAGATCAGATGAGAGAGAATCAAAGAGAACTTTGTCATTTACGGCCTTTGATGTGTTGCCACAGATGGTCGTGTCATCAGAACAGATGTCAACGAATGATTTAAGTATGTGTTTTGGGAGATCATTGATTAAGACCAGGAAGAGAGTTGGGCCTAGGATGCACCCTTGAGGGGCCCCGGCATTAATACTGAGGGTTTCTGATTTCTGCCCATCAACCACTACTCTTATGAGCCTATCAGAGAGAAATGATTTAATAATTGAGAAAACATTTCCAGTTATAACGTAGCTGGAAATCCTGTGAAGTAGGCCTTTATGCCATACCTTATCTTTGATATGTCAAGAGCAATTGCCCTAGAAAGGAAGCCTTTGTCGAGAGACTAACTAATACTATGAAATATAACCGTTACCACATTTTTTTACACAGTGGTCACCACTTATCAAGGCCCGGAAGCCACTCAGGGATAAGGGTTATTGCAAGTACAGTACGTTAGTGTGGAGATTTAATGAAGTGTTTACTTAAGAGGGCGGTTCATTAGGAATTTGTTAACGTTGGGCTTGAAGACATCCAAGTTGTAGTCAGGTGGGAAGCAGGCAGACGGAACATCTTCCAAAAAATCCTAGCCCAGATGTTCCTTGCATATGGCAAGTCACAAAAGGGGCACAAATTGTTTAATCTGCGCGCACTGAAGGATGCGAGAGGACCATCTGCAATCGCACAGAAAAATTGCATGGTCACGGTCATCTTCGGAAGCGATGGACGAACCTTATTATCACATCTTTGTATTCTGCAGTGGTGGTCAGCAAGAGAAAACATAAATGTATACAATTCACTCGTAATAATGCAAATATTATACAACAAACAACTAGCTTGTAACGTACTGTCTTTGTTTATGTAATGCAAAAAATAACCGACGGAAACAAAAGATGTCACTTCTGAAACAAACAAATAACAGACCGTTTATTTCAAATAATACTACGTAGATCGTTTTATTACTTTGCACGCTAAACTATTAAAAAATAGTGTCGTTTCTTTATTTTTAAGAAGTTCCTAACAAGAGTTTACCAGAATTTTATGTTCGTTTTTTTATCTGTTTTCTTCTGTAAAATTACTATTTAGAATATTGTTGCTTCTTTATTGTAACAAGTTGTCTCAAACAGGCGTTTTCCGGGATTATATTTTATGTTTATTTCTGTTTTCCTTCTTTTATATTATTAGCTATGCCGTTTAATAATTCTTTATTTTTACAAATTTGTTTCGGTTAATATACGTTAAATTAATGTCGTTTCTTATTATTTTTCAAGTGTTTTCGGTTTCAATGGGTCTTGGAATAAATAACAACATTCTGGGTTAAAATGCGTTTCAGCGTTAAACAAAAACAACTTATACTGAGATGAAATTTATTACAATAGATGCATTAGTATACCATTTAAACATTTAAAAATCCGGAATAATTCGAAGGGGGAATTCAGATAACACGACGCAAATTTTCTTTTAATCCAAATTTTCGGTTCCACAATCTTTCCTCAGGGTAATACAGACAATGTATTTTTCATTGTCAGAATTTTACAGTATTGCCGAAGATAGCAGAATTCTATTGGCCTTATTGAAGATTAAAAAAAAAGTGCACTGTGTTATCTGGTTTCTTAACGGATTTTAAAATTTCTTATTACAACGATACTCCTAGTGTAGCAAAATTGATCTCAATATGTGTACATGCGTATCAGCACATCTACGACTATGAGACATTAAAAACAATTTATTCAACAAGACCGGAAGAAATCGGCGATCTACGGCAATGCTGTTAGATCTCGACACTGGAAAAAAATGTCTATCACTCTGGAGAAGGTATATGCACACGAAAATTTGGATTAAAGAAAAAAATCATTTATTTAAAAAATATGTTGTATAGTGTTATTAGTTTTTAAACGGATTAAAAAGAGCAACGTTACCTTACTTAAAATAGTGTAATGTCTTTGTCGTTTTCTACATAAGTAAAGCATTAACACTTAAATAACTAATTGTATACATTTATAAAAAAAAAAAACTCACGGAAAGTTCTAAACTGACTGGAATAAGTTGTAACTGGGCAACGCCGGTTCGGATAAGCGAACATATATATATATATATATATATATATATATATATATATATATATATATATATATATATATATATATGAGCAAACAGTTAATAAAATATGTTAAAAAACACTTTGAAGTGAGTTAAAAACATATTTAATCTGAAAAGGAAACACTAGATAAATTTTTGGATTTTACCGTCACTGGATTTTTTATCTTCCACCAGACTATCCATTCATGTGTAATCATCTTTTTCTTCACCATATTCCCTCTGCTTCACTTTTTTGTTTTCAAGTAAGATCTTCGACTTACTTGTTGTTTCATCAAACACTTCTTCTGCATGCAAAATCCGATCCCGCATTTTGCTAATTACTACCCTCTGATGAGAAGGAAAATATTTCTTCGAAACTCCGCGGATTAAGGACTATCCATTTATCTAGTGTTTCCTTTTCAGATTAAATATGTTTTAACTCATTTCAAAGTGTTTTTTAACATATTTTATTAACTGTTTGCTCATATTATAAGCTCTATTTCCTATTAAGTTTTATAGAGCTTTTACATCTGGCTGAGATAATTTTATAAATATTAATTCTTTAATATTTATAATATACTTAAATTTTACCATCTTGGATCATTTTGGTAAATTTAATTGTAATTTTTATTATATATATATATATATATATATATATATATATATATATATATATATATATATATATATATATGTATATATTCAGTGGTAAGGCATACGTTTGCTTGTTCTTCTGTTCTTTTTTATTTCATTAAAAGATGAAATGCGATTATTGATTTTAATAAGAGCAACCCAAAGGTTGATAATACATTCAAAGATCACACCATTACATATTTGTGAGATTGGCCCATTAATAGTCAGAAATTCCTTTTGTCTCTCCTTTCAAAGGATCAATTAGGAATACATTGTCCCTTCGACATATATTCGAATATTGCTTTAGAATTGAATGTCTACATTAAGGCAGATTTCCATATATTGAATATGTAAAGTTCAGAGATGACCCCTGTGAACAGACATACAATGGAATTGGTCAACAGTTCAATGTGTTAAAATGCTGAAGAAATTTATTGATTGTCGTTTCTTGAACGATTCGAACACACTGTTGGAAATTTGTCAAGGTTTTATTTTCAGTAAGATTTTACTAAATTGCAGCAAACAATGACGACCAATAAAAACATGCAAAGTTTGAACTGGAGGTCAGTTTGAATTAGTTTCTGTAATTAATACCATTAGTAAAGTTAATCCCAATTATATATATATATATATATATATATATATATATATATATATATATATATATATATATACAGGGTGACCCATAAAAACGGGCCTCAGCTCTAATTATGCCTCGTTGCTTACTGTTTTGTCTGAATAAAATTAAACTTTGGTCATAGCTAGTTTATTATATTCAAAAAATCACATCAAAACACTAGGGTCTTTGGCCTTTTAGTTTGTATATATACTGTCCTTTAACAAAACTTTAAATAAGTCAATATTGTGAGACTCGAGCTATAAATAATCTGAATGTTTAAATCGCTTTTTCTTTACAGGGAACAAAAATTCATTATATTCGCCATAAAATTATTTTATTGACTATAGGGGCAACAAATTGTTTCGGCTCGTACTATAATATACATAGTTCACTGTATATGTGTTTCAATTTTTTGTAGTACGGGCATTCATCAGTGCTCAATTATACACAAACAACACGAACACTCCTCAAACTGTGAATAGTTTTGTCGCAATAAGTTCATTTGTGTAATACTAGCAAGCTTTTCTATAAGTTTTTTTTATATGTCATACGGACACACACACACACACACACACACACACACACACATATATATATGTGTGTGTTATTTGTTTTTTTTGTTTTTGCGATATTTTTTTTCAATGAATTATAAACACACACACACACACATATATATATACATATATATATATATATACATATATATATATATATATGTGTGTGTGTGTGTGTGTGTGTGTTATTTGTTTTTTTTTGTTTTTGCGATACTTTTTTTTATCAACGAATTATACGAAAGTACATTTTTTCCTAAATGCGAGTTCGGAATAATTTTTCCTTTGACCAATTTTGTCCCTCCAAATGAGGAGCGACACATGTATTATTTTCAAAATATAATTATCCTTAAAATACACTTATTCACTGATTAGACTCAGCCACTGATGAGTCGTAAACGACGAAGCACGTGTCAATGAGTAATTATATATATATATATATATATATATATATATATATATATATATATATATATATATATATATATATATATATGGTATTGGATAGGCTATTTCCCTAGAGGAGTTCGCAATTAAAGGATACTCTCACTTAACTTTTAAATTTGACCCCCAAGATCGCCATGGGCTTGGAATATGTACCTATATAAAAGATGGCTTTCCGTGTGGTAGGGACATCTCCAGAGAAGATCCTAACTTACCCTATATGTGCTTCCGGGTTGCATTAGCTCACACTACTGCATTTATATTTACTCTCTATCGCCCTCACAACAGCGGAGTTACTATCTTTAAAAGTATATCTGACAAAATTGACCAAGTCCTATCTGCTTATCCTTCAGCTAACATTCACGTATGTGGAGACTTCAATGTTCACAACATCGAATGGTTGACCCACTCAAACAAGACCGATGGTGAGGGGATGTTCTGTCATGATTTCTCCATTGCTTATTACCTCACTCGGATTGTTCATGAACCTACCCGTGTGCCCGACAATGACGGCCAGTATGCGAGTCTACTAGACCTTTTTCTCACATCTTGCCCTGAACTATGTTCAGTTTCTGTTCTGTCTCCTCTTGAATCTTCAGACCACTCTGTTGTATCAATTAAGATAAAAATGAAATGTAATAAGTCCCCAGACGTACCACTCCATCGTACAGTATATCGATACACTAAGTCTGACTGGGATAGCTTCCGTACATTTATATCGGATTTACCTCTTCGTTCCATGTTTACAAAGGATGTGTCCTCTATAGTATCAGACCTGACGGAATGGTTAATTGTAGGTACAGACCGTTTCATAACATCAAAAAGTTCCAGCAAAAACTCAACAGCCAGCCATGGTTCTCTGCAGAATGTGCTGCTGCCATTGCGCACAGAAATCACTTTTTCCACTGCTTCCAACGAAATAGATGTAAAGCCGCTTTCAGAACTGTCAGCAACATTTGTAAGAAAGTAATAAAGAACGAAAGAGAGTTGTATGCTCAATTCGTTAAGTCCAAAGTAGCTGAGCAGCGGCTTGGTTCCCACCAGTTTTGGCAAATAGCAAACAGAATCCTGAACAGAAGCGTGTGCTCTATCCCAACTATCATCAATGGACCTGAGGTAATCTCGTCAGCATCAGACAAAGCCAAACTCTTTGCCAAGAACTTGGCAGCTAATTCTACCCTTTGCGAACAAGGCTGCCAACCCCCAATATTTCCTCCTGTATCAAAAAACACGCTATGTAATATACATATATCTGTACGTGATGTTGCTAAGCTAATCAAAAACCTTGATTTCACTAAAGCAACTGGCCCTGACGGTATTCCAATTATAGTACTCAAAAAACTTCAACCAGAACTAGCGCCCATACTTACAAAACTGTTTAAACGTTGTCGTAAGGAGAATAGCTTCCCATCACCCTGGAAAATTTCATCAGTATGTCCTGTATTTAAGAATTCAGGTGATCGTTCATCCCCCTCTCAGTACAGGCCAATTAGTCTCCTGTGCGTCAAGAGTAAGTTGCTGGAATCTGTGTTAAATACAGAAGTAATCAACCATCTCAACAAAAAATAACCTTCTTAGTGACACTCAATATGGTTTCCGTTCTGCTAGATCTACAGCAGATGTGCTTACAGTTATATCTCATAGGATTAGCAAATCTCTCGACGGAGGCAACCTTTCTAGGGGAATTGCTCTTGACATATCAAAGGCCTTTGATAAGGTATGGCATAAAGGTTTACTTCACAAGATCTCTAGCTATGGTATAGCTGGAAATGTCTTCTCAATTATTAAATCATTTCTTTCTGATAGGTTCATAAGAGTAGTAGTTGAGGGCCAAACATCAGAAGCTCACAGTATAAATGCTGGAGTCCCTAAGGGGTCCATCCTGCGGCGAGCTATTTTCCTGATCTACATTAATGATCTTCCCAATCACATCCTTACATCATTTGTAGACATTTATGCTGATGACACTACCATCTATGGTAGAACATCTAAGACAGTAAACGACCAAGTTCTCTCCGATTCTTTCTCTTCTGATCTTGAGCACGTGGTACAATGGGGAAAGGAGTGGCTTGTTACTTTTAATGCATCTAAACCTAAGCTTCTCTCTTTACATCGTCAACATTCTGATCCACGTCTGGCATCAAGTGAAATGAATGGCTCTCGTCTTCAGGAGGCCTCAAGTTTTGACAAGCTTCTGGGCTTGACCATTATTCCTGATCTTAAATGGAACACGTACATCAAATCTGTTGCCAAGGCCGCTGGAAAAATGGTTGGATCTTTCTATCGATCCAGTAGATATCTCACTGCTGATGCAATTATCTATTTAAGAGCCAGGTACGTCCACAGATGGAATACTGTTGCCACATCTGGGCAGGAGCTACTAGAAAGGACTTGTCCTGCCTTGATAGAGTTCAAAATAGACTTCGTAGCCTCGTAGAAGTCCTTTTCTCTTCCCTGCAACCTCTATCTCACAGAGGAGATGTTGCGAGTTTGTCTCTGCTTTATCGTTATTTTCATGGAAAGTGTTCGACTGAGCTTCAGTCTATGGTTTCCCCCTCGCCAAACTTTCACAAGAAACACTCGTCTAGCTGAAAACACTATCAATAATTCCTCCCACTCTTTATCTGTGCCTAAACCTAAACGTAGATTCCATGAACAAAGCTTCTTTCTTAGAACTACACGCCTGTGGAATTGTCTTCTGTTTTCCTGCTTTTCGGCTGACTACAATATGGTTGTCTTCAAGTCCAACATAAATAAGTTCTTGATGAGCCGTTACATATAAGATAACAAATTTCCGAATTTTCATTACTAATGATTAGTATATTTTCCAATTTCTACTGTACACTCTTTAACCCTTATCCTTGCGTTGCCTCTTGGCCTTGATAATGTGGTGATGCCTGAATATATATATATATATATATATATATATTTATATATATGTATATATTGGTAATTCTTAGCAGGATTGTTTAAAATTTATATTTCTAACTTAATATGTTTGCATCTCTTCTTTTTTTTAAATTTTTTTACGTTTTTTTTTTGGTATTTTCTTCTTTATGGAAATCGATCTATATAAGCCATCAAGCCATTTTATATAAGGAGCTAAAATAAAGCAAAAGGCGTTGATCACCAAACGCAATTTCTACGTGTATGTTTTCATTTGGTTTTTATTTCTGGTATTATTTTGTGAGATTCTCATATTGTTTTCTTTCAAAAGTATTTGTTCTGTTATTTGTACGATTACATTTAGATGTACCCATAGCCATATCGTATGATATAACACATGAGTGGTTGGTTTCTGTTCTATTCATCACAGTTAATTTATTATTTTCATTTTTAAGATACTTTCTTTCACCTATACATCCTGATCTATCTAATACATCATTATAATATTTTGTCTTTGCTGTTAAATATATGGTCATTATAAGATAACTCGGATATACTTTTCGATATGTTAGGTATGATGGCGTTCTTTGTTGAGATTGGATGGCTATATTTATACTCAATATAAAATAGTGTTTGATTAGAGTTATGTTATGGTTCATATGTATTGTTAATTAAGTTTAGGTTGACATCTAAAAAATTACTATTTTATAATTTTAGGTTATTATTTTTAGGTCAATATTCCTTAAAGTTAATATTTAGCATTTGTATAACTTTTGCTAAATGTCTATTACCGGATTCGATAAAGAGAATTGCATCGTTTTTAAGGAGCATATTTGTATTTATTTTGAAAAGACTATACAAGCCTCCACATTTTGAAAATAAGCCACTTGAATATAAAGTTGTATTACAATGAGGTATCAATAAGGCGAATTAATAAAGACCACTAAATCAACGATTCAAACGAGCTGGAAAAAAGGAAGCAGAAAACAAATAAGACAATTCTGAATCACAATGCTATAATTGTATTCATAGAAATGAGTGAGACTAGAAATATACTGAAAAAACGCTTTAAAATAAACTAGCAATTTATCCGGGAAGGGGGAAAATCGATTTTGCCGTTTTAAAAACAACAGTAAATAAGTATAGATATTTCGGTCTGTACTGTCGTTTTTAGACTAAGTAAACGCTTTAAAATAAGTGAAACCACTAAAAACTAAGACAGTTATGTAGAAAACGAACACTTAGAAAATCGATTTTATCTTTTTTGAAACAACAATAAACAAGTAAAAATATTTTTTTAAATATTACGGGAGATATAGTATCCTTTAAAAGCAGTATCCTCTTCAAGAAATGTCATAAAATGTATTTTCAATCAATATTTATTTAATAGGGGACGAGTTTTTCTATTTAGCTAAAATGGGCGAATTTTCTGTGTTCCATTAAAATTAAACTTTAAAAGAAGTTTAAACACACATAAATTTATTCAGGTATGTAGAAGAGTTTTGCCTTTGATAGCATTTATTTGTTGGGTGTTTGTTTATTATTTCTTTTCTTTGTCTATTAATTACAGTAATCCTCTAATTCTTCTTTTTGAGGTACGTGTATAAGTTTAAATGTACATATAATTTCCTTTTTAATTAAGAAAATCTTCGAAATGTTTTTTCTTTATGTCTCTCATCCAAGATTTTGATGCACTCAACGGAGATTTTCATCTATACTTTTCACTTCAGGTGCAATAAACTTTAATTATTTCAGAAGAAGCCGATGGGAGAACCCGCCAATGTACAGTTGGCGCCAGCGAAAATAAAAAAAAAACACTTCAAGATTATTTAAAACCTTCTAATAATCATGTAAACTCCCCCGTGAGTAATCATTTAGCGTATAGATGCTAAATGTCTGCAAAAGGAATAGGCAAGTTATCTCTTAATAAATAAAAGACATTAAACTCTGCGAATCCCCTATTAAATCTGTAAATTGGCCCTTCTCAGTCTTATGTTGTAAATGAACTATTTCTAATATAAAAAAAAAACAATTTCTGCTTGTTTCATTTTTTATTATAAAAAAATGAATTTGGAATCGAACGATTCCAATTTTTTCCGATTCCGATTCCAATTAATTGTCTCAACCTAATATGTATGCATATATTTCAAATAAAATTTCCTATTCGATTAAAAAACTTTAACAATCCCAAGTGCTTTTAAATAGCTCAATACCGCAGGACTAGGGATATAAATGATAGATATTCTTATTTTTTTAACGACTTTTTCATTTACAGGGAACAAAAACTCATTATGTTTGTCAAAAAAATTCTTTTATAGCTCATAGGAGCAATAAATACTTCCACCCTGTATTAATGTACATGTAGTTCACTATATGTTTAATTTTTCTGAGTACCGGCCCCCATCAGTGCTACAATATACTTAAAAACAAAAATGCCATTTCCAGCTGGGACTAGCTTCGTTACAATCAATACATTTGTTTTTATGATTCTTTTATGGATCATATTGTCCTGTTTCCATATGTCACATACAAGCAATACATTTTTATGGGACTAAATATATTATTTATTTTAAAGAAAGGCTATTTTAAATTAGGCAATAACCTTAAATTAAATAATTTATTTCAGATAAGTGCAAAAAATTATAAATACAAACATACGAACGAAACTCACGAAGGTCAACCAATGTTTCGACGTTAACAAACATTAGCAGATGTTCAATATTGTATATATTAAAACTCTTACAAAGGTATTAACGTCGACAGTTGGCCAATCTGCGTAATGATTAAACCTAATGTTTACATAATTTCATTTATAAAAATTCTTCCCATATATTGAGCACGCTTGAAAAATATTGTTTTTCTTAGTTCATGTTATGCACGTATATATATATATATATATATATATATATATATATATATATATATATATATATATATATATATATATATAGGCTTTAAAAATTTATAACATTTTAATCTCTCTCTCTATATATATATATGTACATATATAGAGACTTAAAAAATTATAACGTTTAAATATATATATATATATATATATATATATATATATAAATGTAGTCATTAGTCAGAAAAGTATTTTGCAATTAAGTGAATTAATCTCCTACAATTGCTAAATCAATTTGCTTTCACAATTCGCAACTGTCCCAATATTAATTCCGGGATAATCAGCTGTTTACCATGAAACATTATTTCGGGATTTAAATGCGAAACAGTATATTAAATCATGGATGCCCAGCAGTGTTCATCAGATATCACCTTCCTTAAATACAAGAATAAAAATGTTTCGGATACTTTATGTAGATTTGGCTCCAGAGTAATTTGGCTAACCTATTCATTTTATGAAACATGTCTTTCTTACTTGTGCCATTCGTCTTTGTCCCCCAAAAGAAAGGGCATATATATATATATATATATATATATATATATATATATATATATATATATATATATATATATACATATATATATATATGTATATATATGTATATATGTAGATATATATAGAGGGATATATAGATAGATAGATAGATAGGTACGCATAGATACACATCAACTTTTATTATAGAAAGTAGGTTGAAAATATCATCTAAAATTCTTAAATTTCATAGGATTTGTAACACTTATAAATACGTTCAATATTTTCAAAGAAGAACAAAACACTATTTACATACTTATATTTGATGAATATTCTTCACTCCTGTCGATGGTTTAGAGTTTCTTTGTAAATCTAAATATAGAACTGATTAAGCAAGTTTCCTACATTTATCACACTATTCCGTTGTTGTGCTATAATTCGACTAATACCCAGCAGTTTCGTTTCGTCTCTTGTTTCAAAGGATCAATTACGAAGTCTGTGCACACTTCTCATAGAATATTATTTCAGAATTGAAGATCTCCATTAACGCAGATTTCCATTAGTGCAATATGCAAAAATCAACTATGACTCAAATGTAGAGATATTCCTTGGAATTAGTCTAAACATCAATGTGTCAAAATGCTGCAAACAAATTTATTGATTTGTGAGACTTGAAAAATTCAAACACAACCTTGAAGAACTTCCACTGTTTTAATTTCTGAGATAGTTTACCAAATTGCAGCAAGCCAGAGAGACTGATAAAACATGCATCGTTTGAACTGAAAGTCAGTTTTTATTTTGTTAGGTGTGTTTATACGTTTGCATTTGTAACGTGTTTGCGTCGCGAAGGGGTTCTGTATGGTTGTATATGATTGAATCGTGGTGCGTTGAATGTGTATATGCGGTACTACTAAATGTTTGTGTGTTCTTATCATAAACGGGTCATATGTATGTATGTATATATGTATGTATGTATGTATGTATGTACGTTCTGTAACAGGTTTCTGTCTTCGTCTAAATGTCTATTTTAGCGATCTCTGATTCATCTAGGGTTTGTGTGTGCGTGTTAGAACATATAACACATGACGACATACCTGTTTCTGCTATTGTTTAGTGTGGGAGGTTTGTCAAACGTCCTTGGGTTAAGAGAAGTTAGAAGAAACACTCAAAACAGGACCAAAGACGATATGAGATTGTATGTATTTTACTCACTCCCAGCTATTCAGCATAGCAGAGAAGTGATCGCCGATCTTTGACTGGGAGGGGGTTCTTCTGTTTCCATTCTGAGACCCCCTCTCCTTCATAGGGAAACCCATTTTCAGCCCACCTGTCTTCTTGGTGTCTCAAATTGAACTCAACACTATGATTTTTCACACCGGAACACGTAACATATGACAAATCACTTCCAGTCTGCATCTTTCGGTGCAAACGCGACCGGTTACAGTTTGACATGTTGCCAAGATATGATTCCCAAACTCTGTTGTCCACTCATAACTAGATAGATAGATGATTAGATAGATAGATAGACAGATAGGTAGATAGATCAATCAATAGGTAGAAAATTGGTAGATAGATCGATAATAGCTAGGTAGATCAATAAACAGATACATAGATAGATACACAGATAATTAGATAAACAGATGGACAGATAAACAGACAATTTACTGCTTTGTGCCCGCTATTTTCTAAGAGTTTCAGTAATTATGCGTATTTGTAGATTTAATTTTTATGCACATATGCAATTTATACGACGCTCTTTCCCTCTTTTTCTACCCACACATAAGCTGCTGGAATCCGTGTTAAATAGAGAAGTAGTCAACCATCTCAGAAAAAACAAACTTCTTAGTGACTTGCAATATGGTTTCCGTTATGCTAGGTCTACAGCAGGCGCGCTTAGAGTTATATCTCATAGGTTTAGCGAAGCTCTCGACGGAGGCTTCCTCTCTAGGGCAATTGCTCTTTATATATCAAAGGCCTTTGATAAGGTATGGCATAAAGGTCTCCAGCTATGGTTCAGCTGGAAATGTCTTCTCAATTATTAAATCATTTCTCTCTGATAGGTTCATAAGAGTAGTGGTTGATGGGCAGAAATTAGAAGCTCTCAGTATTACTGCTGGAATCCCTCAGGGCTCTATCCTGGGCCCAACTCTCTTCCTGATCTACATTAATGATCTGCCAAATAACATCCTTACATCATTCGTAGACATTTATGTTGACGGCACTACAATCTATGGTCGCACATCAAAGACCGTAAACGACCAAGTTCTTTCTGATTCTCTCTCCTCTGATCTTGAGCATGTGGTTCAATGGGTAACGAGATGACTGGTTACTTTTAATGAACCTAAAATCAATCTTCTATCTCTACATTCTGCCATCGGTTGAAATGAATGGTCTTGGGGAGGCTTCATGTTTTGACAAGCTTCTGGGCTTGACATTTACTCCTGGCCTGAAATGGAAGTATATCAAATCCATTGTCAAGGTCACTGGAAAAATGGTGGGATCCTTTTACCGCCTCAGTAGATATCTCACTACTGATGCAATTCTCTACCTATATAAAAGCCAAGTACGTCCAAGGATGGAGTACTGTTGCCACATCTGGACAGGAGCTGCTAGAAGCAGCTTATCCTGCCTTGACAGAGTTCAAAATAGACTTCGTAGCTTTGTAGAGGATACCCTTTTCTCTTCCCTGCAACCTCTTTCCCACAGAAGAGCCATTGCGAGCCTCTCTCTGCTTTATCGTTATTTATATGACAAGTGCTCATCTGAGCTCTTATCTATTGCATATTATGAAAAATACTCGTCTAGCCAAAACCACTATCAATAATTTTCCACACTCTTTATTTGTGCTTAACCTTAACGTAGATTCCGTGAACAAAGCTTCTTTCTTAGAACTGCACGCATGTGAAACTCTCTTCCGATTGCCTTCTTTCCAGATGACTACAATCTGATTGTCTTCAAGTCCAACGCAAACAAGTTCTTGATGAACCGCCCCCTAAGTAATCCAATTTACAAAATTCGCACTACTTATGTTTACTAGGCTATAATCACATTGACTAATGTATACACATACCCGTATCCTCGAGTGGCCTCCGGGCCTTGATAAGTGGTGATTCCTGTGTAAAATATATATATATATATATATATATATATATATATAATAGATTTAATTGGATACTTTTGTTCTAACCAGGAATAGTGAGTTAGCCAACCTAGTTAAGACAAAATTCAAAATTCGCCTATTTCTGTCATTGGTATAATATAAACATGTATGTATATACTAGACTTCCCATGATCTGATCGGTTGGTATATGTTATTGTTAGCTATAGAATAGTATGTATATTAATTATGGCGAAAATGTGTGCGCTTGCTCGTAGAACAATTGCCGTCTCTTTTGACATAAATAATTATATTGTTTAATATCCGGAAAACTACTTATTTGCGGAAAATTTTAATGCTATAGTCGTTTTCAATATACCCATTGAAAACAAAGATATGCGACTCTTAACGAAAGCATTTATCACAAGTGAACGGGTATAATTTTTGGCGGCGCTGTTGGATATGTCGTCAGTAATCTGAGGGGAGATAACTCTATTTTACTAAGACATTAGCGTGCAGTGAGCACCCACTTTTTAGCTCCCTATTTTATATTTTTGTTTTTGTATTAGTTCCTAAAAAAAAAAAAACGAAGCTGATATTTGGGCTTGACAATGAATTCTCTCGAAGAGTATGTGACGCAAATTGCAGAGTGAAATGTAAATTATTTATAAAATAGGTTAGCGCCAAATGAATGGCCGATGCTCAAAATGATTATACATGTAGACCCTCCCTTACTTACAAGAATTCAATCAATTTTAATGAAATTGTCTGTATTTATCTAATAATGATCACGCAATATAAAAAAAAAACACATTATTTTCATTTGAATCTTAGAAAAAATATAATATTTTGTTTAAACAAAAACCTTTACTAAAGTTATGGCCTTAGTAGTAAAAGAATGAATGAATTCATTTTTGCTATTTTTTAAATAAGGCATTGTAAATTTTAACGATTACAAAATATTTTTTTCAGAAACATTACGAAAAAAGTCCCTTAAGTCCGTATTATCGAAATCTATATAAGTTGAAGAAAAATTAAATTTTCGAATTAACGATATAACCATTGAATTAAGCATCGTTTATTTTATATTTTCACTCGCAAAGTTATAATTGAAAAAAAAGATGTCTTTTTTGTAAGGTTTACAGTTTTAGTGTAATTTTCATATGTAAGACGATTCTAATATTTTCATTGCATGCAGAATCGTGTAATCATCAGCGAAACATAAATGTTATATAATTTGGAAGAACAAATAAAATTGAAAAATTTTGAAAGAAAAATAATTAAATTAAAAGATGGTTAAAATCATATAAACGTTCGCTATAGGTAGTATGGATGCACGGCCCTCAAGAAAAAAGAAAACCAGTCGGTTTCGTTCCCCTCCCTCTCTCTCACAAACCACGTGACGTCATTTTCAGATACGCATGTAGAAGTTTTTATGCGCTTGCCTGCTTTTTAAAATTTTGTCGTCAGGTTTAATTTGGTATTAATAAAAGAAACCTTGTTTTGATAATTTATTTTGGATAATTATTACGTATTTTGCAAAACTTAAATAAACTTATTTTATTGATTCAGTTTAAGACTATAATTTTACAATTTACTTGGAAATGATTCCAGAAAATTTACATTTATCTTTCCAGAAAAATTTAAACACGATCTTTTACATAATGACTTTTTTTAAAAAAGTGAAACGTAGGGCTTTTTAGATGCACGATAAGATTTCTCCGTGTATCTTTTATTTCACGCACTTTTTTATTTGAAAAATTAACTTAACGCTATATCTTTCAAACACAATCAAAAAGTAATAAAAAATAAAAAATATTATGATTAGCCGGCGTTCAAAACCATGTTTTCTACCGAGTCAGCCATTAAAATGTACCTACTTATTATCAAATGAACACGTTTGACAAAATTTAAAAAAAAGAAGCTTTTACTAACGTTTTTCATTTAAGTGTTTAGTTTTTATTTCGTTCTCATTTTTAGATCAGTTTAAAACTTTTTCAAAAGAAGCTAATATTTTAATGTTTTTCCATGGAAGCACTTTAATTTATCTGTTCCTAATAACAGCTTCTTTTTTGTTATTAATGTGTTTGTAATATTAAATGTTTTGCGTTTGTTTTGGTGTTTCAAATAGTATTAGAAATAAAAGATTAAATAAATTGTTAAAAACGTGAAAATGAAAGAAAGTTTTTTTTTTAATTAAAATATTGTACTAAAAACTTTTGTGACATTTCCTGAGGAATCATTGTTTTTTAAATAAAAATTACTTCTTTGAAAATGATTCCAACTCGCGATGAAAGTTTATAAGATTAGGTAAAAGTGATATACCTCTAAAAATAATGTTAAAAAAAACAAGTCTTTAGTTTGTTCCCTAGAGCACGTTTACCTAATGTAATAAACTTGTTTTTTTTTCTTTTAAATAAAGAGTGATTGTTTGAAAATGATTCCAACTTGCAATGAAAAATACAGATAAAATTCGTAAAATGCCAATGAAAAAAAGCAGAAGGGATTTAGTTTTATTTATATATGAATATTTTAAACGCGAAAAAATTATCGATTAAAATAAACCTTTCATTGTATTTAGTCACGCATGCAGAGAATCTTTCACGCCTAAAGTTTTAGGCCGAAAACACGGTTTCAACGCCCGAGCAAGATGATTTGAGTTTTATAATATGTATATATATATATATATATATATATATATATATATATATATATATATATATATATATATATATATAATATAAAACTGAATGTCTGGGTGTGTGTGTGTGTGTGTGTGTGTGTGTGTGTGTGTGTGTGTGTCTGGTCACGAATAGGCTCCTATATGGTTGACTATTTTAAAAAAACTGATTACATATAATGATAGAAGATGTACCGAGACACAGAAATGAGTATGTTTGATCTGGCAGAACGGTGGTTCATTAAATTGTGGGGTCTGCGTTCGCGCCTGGTCCACAAAGTATGGAAATAAAAAATTAAGAAAACGTTTACAAGTATTTTTGATAAAGATGTATATAAGAATATTTTATAAGTATGTTTTAACTTAAATAGGGATGGTACATTAAAATTGTGGGGTCTGCGTTCGCGCCTGGCCTCCATAGAATTGAAATAGACACACACTTTAATAAAGACTTTTCATATCTATCTGCGTAAGTATACTTTGATAATTATGTGTCAGTTTAAAGAAATATGGTATAATAAATTATGGGGCGTTCGTTCGCACCTGACCTCCATAGAATGGAAATATGTCACAAAGTTTAACAAGGTTTTTTAATATAGATCCACAGAATATTGTGATAAGTGTTTCAGTGTGAACAGGTATTGTATAATAAATTATAGGGTTTATCTATTTTATTTTTACTTTCATTATATTTTTCTTCGGTTGTGATACCCCCAAATTCGAAGCTATCTCTTTACAACTCTTCCTTTTCATAACCTATCATACTTTCATAAATCAGAGTCCATTTTCTGTAGGCTGTTTTTGAACTCTGTCAACGACGGGTACTTTTGCTAGTATGTATATATATATATATATATATATATATATATATATATATATATATATATATATATATATATATGATGTTTGGACAAAAGGACGCCATATACAAAAAATAAAAAATAAACAAAATTAGAATTCCATCATTGTTTTTTAAATAGCATTTTTAAAGTGTCAATTACTATGCATAAAATATTTTTCTTTCATCATTTTTGGTTTTATTAGATTGTTAGAAAGTTTCCGTGTTTTGTCATACTTTATGATTAAACTTACAAAGATAAATATCTGTCTATATGTAAAAGTGACCTTGTGTGCAGAACGATGTCTACCAAACTACTCTGTCAATTTTCGATCTACAGACGTAAAACTTAATATCTAGAATTCGGACGTATTGAAAAAATTCGGACCTATGGGAAAAGTTTGGATGTAGCCTATAAAAACAGTTGATAAGGAGTCAAAATTGAAAGGTTTGAACTAGGCGAGCATAAGTCAAGATAAAGTGTCCCTTCATGCATGACCAATTATATCTTTATAAATTTATAAGTTTAAATTAGTGAATCTGTGAATTTTTGACATGCATGTTGTCTTAGCTCAAATGGTTGCGAATAACACTTAAGAGCTAAATGTTTGGGTTTCGATTCTAGCTGAACTAATGAACAAGTATAAGTTAAAATTTGAAATTAATAGTTTTCATAGTTATTTTAGAAATTATCTTGTTAATGCTCCGTGAAAAAACTGACCTGCTCAGGGGCTTCATCTTGTTAATGCTCCGTGAAACAACTGACCTGCTCAGGGGCTTCATGGTGTCCTGTAATTTAGGAAACCTTGCTTTAAATGACATACTGACTTACCATTGTTTGTTTGCGTGCATTATTAGTGTGCGTGTTTTCGAATGTGATGCGTATGTCATGTGACTACTAGAGTGTAAGAACATTGAATAAAAAGCCTAAGTGTAATTGAGTATAGTGAAACCAACGGTCCGTCTATGAATGTCCTTACCTTTTTCTCTCTCTCTCTCTCTCTCTCTCTCTCTCTCTCTCTCTGTTTCGTATAAATTATACTTTAATTGTTTATCAACAGAGATATTCAAGTGGAATAAAAATATACTTGTTCACACACAAATGTTTTAATACAGTTGAATTAACAAAATCGTGCGGAATCCAAATAGAAACATCCATTAAATAGCCATAAAAATAAAATGTCACTGACACATGCGCACCCATGTGTTGTTCTGGTGTTTTCTATGATTCTTTCTCATTTAAAATAAACCTGTGTTTTATAAACATCGGCGTGTGAGTAAGTTTATCAATAGGCGAATAGAACGTACTTCGTGTCAGATGACAACACGGGTGTCTGATACTATCGATGTGCCCCCCAAGTGTTTGCAACTAGAAAGGAAAAGAAAAAGTAAATATAACAAAAAGAAGTAGGTTTATAGAGCAACAAAGAAATAAGAAATATGGTTTATCAGTAGACATTGGAGCGAAAGTTGTTCCTTAACTAAAAAAAAAACAAAAAAAAAACAGATTATTTAGATTTAGTTTGAGGGTAATTAAAGATTAACAATGGGTTTATGATGCTGTAGAGCGAATTGCAGAAGGTACGGTTTTGCGGGGTGTAAGGCTAGAAAAGAAAAAAAAAACGTACCGGGCGTATCTGCATCGCTCTTTGGGAAAGAAACAGGAAAGGATAGCCAGCGCTTTTTTATACGGGAAGGGCATCTTGGGAAGGCAGAGCATGATGGGAGAAGCTATTTTTTCCCTGTCTCTTCCTTCTTTTTCTAGATAGGAAGATATAAAAGCAGGGAAAAATTCCCTTGGGCAGCAGAGAGAAAAGAGTCGTGAACATCTTCTCTTGAAAAGAATTTTGTATTGCTGACGTTCGGATTGTGCGGTGTGACATTGGTGACGAGAAGCCAGGTGTGGTCGATTGGAAAAGAAGAGGGCAGAAACGTGCTGTTGTCGAGAGAGTGTCTCACTCCTTCCCGAGCCCCAGAACCGAATCCTGATTATAACCCTAGAGTTTTTATGACGATGACAGGTTGAAGATCATTGTGAGCGTTTTTGCAACTGTCGACGACAGTCAGTTGAGAGTCCAGTTGAGAGACACTTGACGACAGTTGAGAAATAGTTAAAAGCAAATCATAGTCTAGACCAGATCGCGAGATGAATTGATCAAATGATTAACAAAACCAGTCTTTACAGCAAATATAGAAGTGAGGCAGCGGTGCCACGCACACTCAGAATGCAACGAATATTTACGGAAAATGTGGGAGTCTGTGTTTTCTCATTTCCTTATTCATTTTTACGCTTATGGATTTGACGGCTGTCAGTGTGACAGACTACGACGATACAGCCATAAGATAAAACAATGGAGAATAAATCCGTGTCAACAACAATGGAGCGGCGAGTTGTTGAGTGGGGGACACGTAGTGTCACAAATATATAAACCATTATACAACTATTTGTAACTAAAACCATAACAGTTCATTGCAGATACGTATTATCTGTTTATAATTTATCCATGCGAAGAAGCGAAGTATATACACTCAGATTGAAAAACGATTGTTTACTAAAATATATATAAGATAAGTGCTGCAATCTGATTTAAGGAAAATCAAAGAATCAAACGTAACGACTGTTAGTAGTACCCCAAGTGAGTATAGAAAAATGATAAAAATATAAATAATTAAGTTTTTCTCGTACTTGTGACTTCAACCTAATTTTACATACCTTGAAAAAAAAAAATTGGACCCAATGATTGACAGTTCTTAGTGCTCTTTCACCTTTAGAATGTGCCATTTCCAGACAAATGGAACTTAGATGAAGGAAGGACATTTTTTAAAAATTTGATGAATGCGTATCAAAGGAAATGAGGTTTCTATGACAAGAATATTCCGAGCCTCATATGAAGATGAATAATTTATGCATAGTCTGTACTTTTCGAAATGTTGAAAATGGTGAATTTCTTTCAGAATCATCCCAATTAACATTCCACTATTTGCATTAGTGTCTTTGCAATTTCAGGAGAAAGCTATCAATTAACAAAAATTTTCTAGTGTTTGACCTCGCAGTAAGAAGATGTAATTAACAGCTCTTTCTATATATCACGAATATAAACAGTGCCCATCTGTTTGGTGATAAACTTCAAAAAACAAAAATGCAGTCTCATATATAATGTTAAAACACAGCTCTTCTCAAGTATAATATGAATAGAATTCAATCAGTGTATTTACTTTATTTTAGGATTAGTAAAAAAAAAATAATAATAAAGCTTATATTTATTACTTACCATAAATTAAATAGTCGGTTTAAAAAGTAATATAGTTAATCCAAACACGAAAATCTGATTTTTGTTTTAGTTTTACTGACAGGTCACTAATTATCAAGGTACGGGGACCACTCAAGAATAAAGGTAAACTATCGTCATCGGACGACGATGGTTATCACTAGAGGATTTGGAACTCTGCGTGGAATCGGCAGAAAATTATTCATTTGTCCAGGAAAATTATGTGGTTCTCTGATGGAATGGTTCGACAAGTATATGTTTACATTAGACTAAGAAGACCATTAGAATTATTTGGAGTATTTGAACTATTGTTTTTCTCACAATTATTGCTTCGATAATGTTCCCTTCGATATCATTTCCGATCTTCTCCGGGCATATCTTGTCGAACTCATTAATTTTTTTTCGAACTTGGGAATCAGCACAGAATTTCAAAATGAGTCCATAATTTAATCCACAAGGACAGCATGCTCTCGTTCGGTTGATCATGACTGGGTAGATATCCTAAATAATTCGCAATTGTATTTTTCTTAAATCTCCAGAAGAGTGTAACTTTCAACTGAGTACTTTATCCAGTACGCCAGGAAAAACACTCAAGATGAGGACTGTAGTACGAATAATTCAAATAATACGAATTATTAATCCTCATCTCAAAAACTCAGAAATATAAGACATCTTGAGGTTGGGAAGCAGACTTTACAGATGGGATGTTTTAGCTAAGAAACTTTGTTCAAGGAAGTTGTGGATGACTATATATATATATATATATATATATATATATATATATAGTTTTTAAAATATAATTATCTACTGACACGTGTTTCATCGTCTACTACTCATCAGAGTGGCTGAATCTAGCATAGACGACGAAACACGTTTCAGTGGATAATTATATTTTAAAAACAATATATATATACCGCTCCCCATGTGGGGGTACCAAATTGATTAAAGGGAAAATTATTCCCAACTCGCATTTAGGTAAAAATGCAGTTTCGTAAATAATTGAATTCATTCAAAAACGTATCGCAAAAACAAAAACAAATAACACACACACACACACACACACACACACACACACACACACACATATATATATATAATTTTTTATTATGCAAACATCATTGGTTGCATATGCGCATATACGTTTCAGCGGAACCCCAATTCAAGAATAACACTTCATCAGTCTAAGAAAAATATGATAATGCAACGGGAGTCAAAATTACATTAGTTTGTATAAGATACTAGCAGGACTCGTTGTCCGGTTGAAGCCTGCCCTCCTTCCTCGTAACAAAATAAGCTGCGGTTGTTGTTTGGTGACCACTTCCATCCCTGAATAATTGCGGACACTGGCGGCCGTGGCCGAAATGAAATGATCTGGCTTTCACTGGCGTTTAGTGCTAGTCTGTGGCGATGACATGCAGGTACTCTTTGCATTTAAAATAAAAGTAAGCAAGGGAATGCGTAAATCAGCATGACTTAATAAAATTACGAAAAATGGTCCATTAAAATAATAATAGAAAATAAAAACACAAGGTTTTGAATTTCACTGTATATGAACTGTTTAGAGTGATTGATATCAGTGATAGCAGTCCTAGCTCAAGTCTTCCTCTTCTTTTCAACTCTTCCACCAATAGTATTAAATTAAATTCCAGTTTTATGTCGTTTTTTAACCTTTAAAACAAAACAATTACGATTTTTTCACTTCACTTCTTTGAGTATTGCCATGTTTAGAACAGCGTTTGGAATAAATATCCAAAACTCCCGATGTTAAAAACGGCTTTCAGAATACACACCATCAACCTCCCTTTCTTTAGAACGGCGTTCGGAAGAGACATCCTCAACATGTGAAGAACGACTGTCGGAGTAGACAACCGCCTTTTGGGGGAGAGGGAATAATTCCCCCAAGCTTAACCGTGATATTCGTTGTCAGCATACCCACCCGCAAATGCTAAAAAAATGCGGGGGGCAGAGACGGTAGAAGGGAAGTAGACTTGTTTATCGCACGTGCGTACAAACCTGGCAGCCAGTGATCTTTTAAAGTACTTGTCTCCTCAAAATTAGAATTTCTTATGCAGCATAGTCGAAAACTTGTAAAAGTCGTCAATCTAATGAAAAATGTGGAGGTGGACCTAATGTAGAAATTAACCCCCCCCCTAGTTTAAAAAGCAACAGAAAACGTCAATTTTACTAAAAATGTACGATCAAAATGATTTCCGATCAATGTACGACTAACTGCTGTTGCTGTTTGTCATATAAAAACAACCTGTAAAGTATAAGCAGGAGCCGAATCGGGTATTAAGTTGTGCTGGATTTTGATCATACATAAGGGGGTTTACAAAAAATATTCTAAAAATCAACAATGAAACAGATTTATTTAAGTTTCAGTCGAGGTTATTTTAGGGAAATATCTTTTTAGCTTCATTCCTAAAGATATTTGCAAAAGATAAACTATTGTTTTTTTTAAAATAATCTCTCAGAAATGAAACTAAATAAATGGAAATATAACTCTCTTTCTCTCTCTCTCTCTCTATATATATATGTATATATATATATATATATATATATATATATATATATATATATATATATATATATATACTAGCAGGGGTAACCCGGCGTTGCCTGGGTGATCGGCCCCCTTCTCACTCCGAGGGGTAACAAAAAAAGTCACCCCTCTGGATTTACATGCTTGGTGCCGGCCTCCCCCCTTCAGGGAGAGATAATCCCCAACCCCACCTTCAGGGAGGAGGGTGCCTGGAGGCTTCTCCCCCCCCAAAGAAAAAAGTCACCTCCTCCTGGCCTCTTCGCCCCATTGGGGGGGACACCGGCTCCCTCCTTTGGGGGAGAAACTGCCAAGCTCCCCCCTTTCGGGTGAGAAAATGCCAGGCTTCCCCTTTTGGTGGGGGGATGGTGGCGTGGCCTTCGTTATAAAGATGGCCGGCCAGCTGAAAAAATGACGTCATCGCCGAGGTCCCAACAAGCAAGATATGTGGAACTCTTAGACTGTCAATAATGAACAGTAATTTTTACAGACAGCGTTACAAAACTTCAAAATTGGATTAAAATAAAGAAAGAACACGATGATTTATACTGAAACTCATCTAATATTAATAATAAAAAAATAATTAAAAAAACACAAGTTGTTTGTTTAAGTATTGTAAGCAATTGAATATTTCGTTGTATTATAGATTTTAAAGATTAGAATGCGTTCTTTAATTACTTATAAATTACATTTTAAAAAAGTGAAGGAACACGATTTGATTTGTAGTAAACTTGAAGTTTATTTAATATAATTAAATGAAAATTATGCATGTAAGATTATGAATATTTGAAGCAGAACACAAGCAAAACATTTGATATGAGTTAAGACAATAAACAAATATTAAAATTAAACTATTTTTTTTAATCAAAATTAATTTTTTTTAAATCAAAATGAATGTTTGGGTTTGTATTACTGTACACATAGATTCGAAAAAGTTGTCAAAAAACAAATATATAACAAATAAATGTTATCAAAGGCAAGATAAGTTACTTTTCTACCAAACTGGATATATTTTTCGTATTTTTATTCAATGTAACATGTTTATTCAGCTCGAAAACCATACAGTGTTTACCGATGTATTGGAAAATTCAAGATGGCGTCTGAATCCCTCTTTAACACGGTAAGTTTGGGAAAAGGTGTTATAAATAAAAAACTGGATAAAATACTGTTAAAAACTCGCTCAATATATGTTACCGTGACATAGCTTGACATATATTCGGCAGCTTTTTAATAGTATTCTTTCTAGGTTTTTATTTATAACACCTTTTCCCATACTTACCGTGTTAAAGAGGGAGTGAGGCGCCATCTTGAATTTTCCAATACATCGGTAAACACTGTATGTTTTTCGAGCTGAATAAATATGTTACATTGAATAAAAACACGGAAAATATATCCAATATGGTAGAAAAGTAACTTATTTTGCCTTTGATAACATTTATTTGTTATATATTTGTTTTTTGACAACTTTTTCGAATCTATGTGAACAGTAATACAAACCCGTTTTTCGAGCTGAATAAATATGTTACATTGAATAAAAACACGAAAAATATATCCAGTTTGGTAGAAAAGTAACTTATCTTGCCTTTGATAACATTTATTTGTCATATATTTGTTTTTTGACAACTTTTTCGAATCTATGTGTACAGTAATACAAACCCGAAATTAAAAGACCACGAGTGAACGCGCGTTTTTTTTTTAGTTTAGTTTCATATATATATATTTATATATATATATATATATACATATATATATATATATATATATATATATATATATATATATATATATATATATATATATATATATATATATAAATAAGCATTTTTAAATTTTATCTTTCTAGCTTTAAAAAAAAGTTTTTAAATTTTATCAGCCGGTATAATTTATTTTTAAATATTGAAAAATTTCAGGAAAATTAATTTTTAAAACATGTGTGTCAACAGCTTAAAAAATCGTCTCTTCAAAAGAACATGTTTTAAAGAGTGTGTGTGCGTGTGTGCGCGTGTGCTGGGTAGTAGTAGTACTAATAATCTGTCCAGCGTTTGTTTTCTTGTTGTGTGTACGTGTGTGCGGCTGGCGCCAGAATGGCGGACGTTGTGTCGGAGGTTGGATTGTGATGTCTGGTGTAAGTTTCGTATTTTTGTAATTTGTAAATGGCAAGTTAGAAAAAAAGTAAACCCTTCCAAGATGGACAATAAATAAGACCATAATATTTTATGGTAAAGTTAAGAGCGTAGGAACCATAGTTCTTTAGGAGATGTGATTATTGGATTAACCAATCAGAAATCGTCTGTGGCACACACATCTCTGTTTATATATATATATATATATATATATATATATATATATATATATATATATATATATATATATATATAGAGAGAGAGAGAGAGAGAGAGAGAGATAATCGTAAAGACAACATTTTTTCCAATCCAGTGTGCCACTTCTGAGAGAACTGGTTTTCCCCACATCTGAATCGGACCTTGTGTCTAACTCTGTCCTTTGCCAGTAAATAACTATTATTTTCATTCTTATTATTAATGTTTGGTAAAATTAAGCTATTAAAATTATACGAAATCGAGTTTCATTTTGGCAAAACCTCAAAAATAACACAAGTACAAACACTTGTTATCAAAATAAAAATTTGTTTTAAAAAGTAATCAAATACTTATTCTTTTAACTTAAGAGAATTTTTTTTCTTTTCTGACTTGTATTTAAAAAATCCTGTAAATAAAAAGTAAAAATAAAAAAAACTTGTTTATTTTGGATGAATATTTTTAATGGATTTTACTTTTTTGCAAAGATTTTCTAGTGTTACGTTATTGTGCTAAAAAATTCAAATTAAAAAAAAAAGTCACTTGTATGATTTAATTTGCAAAAAATACTCTCGGCTGAAAATTGTTACTGTGACAATTTTTTTTTTACACAGGCATCACCACATTATCAAGGCCAAGAGTCCACTCGGGGATAATGGTTAACGAGTGTACAGTAGAAATTGGATAATATAGTAAACGTTAGTAATGGAAATTCGTTAAATTTGTCAACTTATATGGAACGGCTCATCAGGAACTTGTTTACGTTAGACTTGAAGACAACCATATTGTAGTCAGCTGGAAAGCAAGAAAACGGAAGACAATTCCACAGGTGTGCAGTTCTAAGAAAGAAACTTTGTTCATGGAATCTACGTTTAGGTTTAGACACAGATAAAGAGTGGGGGAAATTATTGATAGTGGTATCAGCTAGACGAATGTTTCGTGAAAGTTTAGCGAGGGGTGAACCATAGATTGAAGCTGAGATGAGTACTTGCCACGGAAATAACAATAAAGCAGAGACAGACCCGGAATGTCTCTTCTGTAAGAAAAGGGTTGTAGGGAAGAGAAAAGGGCATCCCCCACTAAGCTACGAAGTTTACTTTGAACTCTGTTAAGGCAGGATAAGTCCTTTCTAGCAGCTCCTGCCTAGATATGGCAATAATACTCCATCCTTGGACGTACCTGGTTCTTATAAATGCAGAGAATTGCATCAGCAGTGAGATATCTACTGGATCGATAGAAGGATGCTACCATTTTTTCAGCGACCATGGAAACGGATTTGATGTACGTGTTCCATTTCAAATCAGGTATAAAGGTCACGCCTAGAAGCTTGTCAAAGCATTAAGCTTCCACAAGACGAGACCCATACATTCCAATTGATGTAAAGGTAGAAGCTTGGTTTTAGATGCATTAAAAGTTCTTTCAATAATAATAAACATGTATATTTCTTTCTTTCTTTTTGTCTTTTTTTAAAAATAAAAAAGTGGCACACTGGGTTGAAGAATAAGTCTTAGTCTTTAAACATATGGCAAAAATTATTGCGACTGTTGTTAAAGCGTTATTGTTTATTTTAATAAAACATTTTTACGCTACGGATCGCTCGTGTAAGAGAGAATATTTAATAAAAACCGGAAGTTTTCTTTAATAAATATTTTTTTTAGATATGGCCTTAAAAAGATATTTGCCAAATATAACTTCTCGAAACTTCTGAGTAAATTCATTTCATTGTTTTGTTTTACGATATTTTACGCTGACGAACCCAGTCGATCGCCTGTGTTAAAGTTACTTTAATCATTAGTAGCGGCAAGTAGCCGTACATTTATCACACATAATTTTTAGTCGTACATATTTAGTAAAATCTGGAAACCACGTTTTTTGGGGCAGGTTTTTAATTATTATTTGGAGGGGGGATAAGACCGTGTCGGTTCTTTGCACATGTTTACATTCCTGTGTTTAAATTTTCATGAATCTTCCGGATGTTCAAACAAAGACGGTGAAGACGCTTTGTATATAAAGTTGTTTACTTCTGCACGTCAGTTCCAGTAATTAAGGTTACCAGTATTTAAGTGTTTGTTTATGAGCGGTTAAAATCTTTGTATTTTTTTTTAGCGCTAGTGCCTCATGTGGAGAGCGACGCCATTTTTAGTACTTGTTTAGAAGTTAGTGTTTATATAGGAATTAGTTTCATTCTAGAATATGAGAATGTCCAATCTCAACAAATTAGATAGGGTGGAACATTGCTAGGGAGCCGTTATTGTTTAGTATTCGGAAATCGAATCGAAATCAATATGTTATGTCTATATTTGTCTTAGCCAGTTACGGAGGATATGATCACACTATAATTGGAAAATGTAGAATAGGATCTGGTAATAGTGGTGGGACTAAATATCTAGAGAGAAAATTAGGGACTGCTTCCTCTTAAGATGTTGCGATTGGTGCTCGTCAGATGAAATTAGCATTTTAATATAATTGCTGAATGAGGTGGTTGAAAGCTACATATAATAATGACTAATAGGCTAAACGTATTAAATTTGTATGTGGCATCTGGTGCAAATCTATGATACTTTGGTACAGAGTGGAATTTCTGCAGTCAATTTAATATAGGATATTAGGGTGTGGTTTACGTTCTGGAAGAAAGTGGGGTGTATATTTTGTGAACAGTAGGGGGTTTTGTAGGAAGGTGTGGTGAATGAAAAGAGTAGAGGTGAGGGAGGAGAGGAAGTACGATTTCGCGTGGTTAAGCTGTTGCAATAGGGAGATTTTATACTTGTAAATTCTGGGTTGTTTATTGGTCTTAGTTTCCGCTTTGATCCAAAGTTATATTATACTCTTATCGTCGCTACTTCCCTATATATATACACGCGTTAGCAAAAAAAAATGAGCCAAACAAATTTTATACATTTTATTGCACTAAATTAAACAAAGAACAATTGAACAAAGAAACTTAAAGGAGACTAATAACACAGAACAAGACATTTACTTTAATAAATGCTTAGGATGGAATTCCCTTTTGACTTCTGTAAAAGATCAATACTTTTAGACATGCTCTCAACCAAAGTGGAACACTGTGAAGATGAGGTGCTATTCCATTCGCTTTGCACAGCTTCCTACAGTTTCTCATTGTCAAAAATGTCCTTCCTGCCAATGCACGAGATGTTATGGACCAAATATTCTTGATTGTGTTTAAATCGGGGTTTTGACCTAGCAAAATATCACATCAATTGAATTATCACAAAACCATTTTTGTGACTTTTGCATTATGATGTTGAAAAATTATGTTCTGAGATATTCCCAGCTTCTGGATACTTGGTAACAGTCCTGTTTCTAATATTCGAATGAATTTCTTTGCATTGATTGACTTCTCACATCTAATAAGTTCCCCAACTACTGCTGCAGTAAAAGTTCCCCATATCATTATCCCTCCATTCCCTTGTTTAACTGTTGTTTTCATACAAGTAGGCGAAAATCTTTCTCCGGTTCTTCAATTGCACCACTCGGATGCATTGGAAGCATCACTAACAAGACAAAATCTTTATTCTATCTTACTGGAAAACATTCCTGAACCAGTCTGTATTTTTCGTGCCATAATACCAGAAAAATCTCTTTCCATTGATGTTCTTCTTGGCAAAAAATAGCTTATTTGCAAACCTTGTAGAAGAAAATCCCATTTTTTTCATTCGTCTAGATATTGTATATCTAGAAAGGGAATTTCCAGCCCTTGTTTTAAATTCTTTTCTATGGTCAACATAAGTTTTCTTTCGATGCTTCAAAACAGTTAATTTAAGCTTGTGGTCGTCCTTCAAAGTGGATGCATTAGGGCGACCATATTCAGATTTC
Organism: Euprymna scolopes; assembly: GCF_053919585.1. Classification (NCBI taxonomy): domain Eukaryota; kingdom Metazoa; phylum Mollusca; class Cephalopoda; order Sepiida; family Sepiolidae; genus Euprymna; species Euprymna scolopes. The sequence continues at coordinate 31,204,833 of NC_136488.1, forward strand.
CCATTTACCAAGCATTCGGCTTCGAACCTTCGACCAATTCGCTTCACTACAGAAAGAGATGTTTTCGCATTTACTTTTTTTTAAATATCAAAAATCTTCTTGTAAGTCATTTTGAACTGCCTTAATCCTTCAATTTGATTTTTTATATCCTCGCCAAGATATGGTCTTAGCATTTTTAGGATTAATTTTTCCACTTATTACTATATGTTATAATAATAATGATCTGCAAAATAGAAATTGTCAGTAAAAATTAACAAAAAATAACAAAATCGATTTTTTCCTTCTTTTACTCTTGGCCCGCTTTTTTGCTCATGAGTATATATATATATATATATATATATATATATATATATATATATATAGTGTATGTCAGGTCATGTCATATGCTACTGGTACCATGTAACCCAGTACTACCTGTCTCATGGTCGGGTCATCGGCGTCTAAACTGGTTCCCCCACCAGACTTGTTTGGCGAGGAGGGTGGTTAGTCTCCCTGAAGGATTAAAAACAAGACCTTCCGAAGGGCGAATGGACCCTTTTTTGGGGTCAATGGCTAACTAGCCCTGTGTGTGTTTGTGTGTGTTGGGGTGGAGAGGGCTCCGTAAGCCGTGGTGAAGGCAACCTTTCCAGGAGAAGCAAATCTCTGATTTAAAAAAAAAACATAAAGCGGGAGACCAGTACCCGCATTAAGCTGGTCTGCAGTTTAACTTGTTGCTGGCTAGCTTGCTCTAACTTGCTGCTGGATCTCAATATTTTGAACCGAGAGAGAGACTTAGATGTCGTACAAAGCTAAGACCTTGTAATATCATCAGTGTATAGATACTCCCTCAGGCATTTGCCTATTAAAATAGTCCTGTGGCGATGGGAGTCATTTTTGGGCTCATGGACTTTAAGTGTCCGAGGGAGTGGCACTCATCTGACAAGACGTTGCAATCATCATATATATATATATATATATATATATATATATATACTGTGAAGATTAACCAGGGGAAGGGAACGGCGATCAGAGTTCAGCCAAGCACCTACTATAAACATAATGTAATGGCGAGAAGAGATGAATCCCTGCTTCTTTAGATATGACAGTAGTATTCTATCATTCGACGTTATGTTATGCAAAAATAGAAAAGTACAGAGAAATGTCTGAGAAAAATCTTTTTTTAGCAGATATGATTTTTAAAAAAGTGCTACCTGTGCCAAATACCGACCACCTTATCGCCGGCATATTTCGGCCAGATTACATAAACCACTGAAAGCTTCCCAACAAAACTGTTTTTGTTCATGAAATCACAGGCCAGTTTTTAAGGTATCAAACGAAAACTTGGGTTTTTGTTTTACAGAAGACAATAGCCAACGTTTAAAACGCTATAGTACAGTAATTTCAATTAAGAAGTTATTTCTGCACGTTAAGAACCGTGGTGAAATAATGACGTTATTATTTAGAAAGACATTTTTAAACTGGCGAGGTGGGGGGGAGCTTTTTAACTATTCTCTACTTTCACCTAACAATTTGATTCCAAAACCTTACCATAAAATATTAATAAACAAAAGTTATCGTTTGCCAATTGCCGACTATTGCAATTTCTCCGATTAAGCGTATCGCCACCTTCCGACGGTTTTCGTAACCTGTTCGGAATATACTAACAACAACTTGGTTTGCATTCTGCATTACTAAAAGCTTATTGGGGCATTTAATAAAGGAATTTATCTACCGAAATGAAAGTGCAAAAACAAAGTATAGTTTTTGTATTTATTGTTGGCAAATTAGTTTGCATATTATTTTCATTAATTAATTTAATTCGACTGCTATATTGCTTAAAATAAACCGTCTTTGAGCAAAAATAACGATTTCTAAAATGTACATTCACTCGCGAAAAATTATTGGGTAAACTAATATTTCCAGATTTTGGCATGAAGAATAATGTATGACGTCATTAATAAAAGTGGTATCCTTTATTTACACTTAGAAAAAATCTATTATAATTAAATTAAATCTATTATAATGAAACTTTTCTGTTAATTAATTAATATTAATTAGCAGACAAGTGCAATCTTTTAAAAATTTGCTAAATTATTTTTGTTTTCTAAATTTTTACAAAGCTTCCAAATACAAACATTGTAATAAGAATTAATTGTAATTATTTGAATTTAAAGTCGTGATTTATGAGCACGTAATTAAAATGAGCAACTGTTTCGCTTAAGTATATAATTGTTGTAAAAAATAAAACTTATGTAATATTAAATGCGAATATAATAGACAACTGATCGTCTTTATAATAAGGATTAATGCTCGTTTCGTGTAAAGCCATAAGAAATATAATTGTTGGCCTGAAAATGATTTCTATAAATTTGTTGGGTTCAGAAGAGAAAAAGAGAGGGATAATGAAGATAAAGAAGAAAGATAGAGCTGGAGAGGGTATGTTTATTACTTTCTGTTTAGCGATTAGAAAAAAAAAGAGAGTGGTCCTTATATTTCCTCGTTAATTCTGCCTACATTTCTACCAGTGTTTTTTGTAGTACACTTCACAATCTATCTAAATGTTTCAACCATGCTGGTTTCTATGTTTATTATACTCAACATTCCTGTTGGACCTTGTTAGACACGGCACCCCTGTCTCGAATCATGCACGTATTCCAATAACATTTCGGTAAAAATCAAAAACAAAAAAACAAAAACAAAACAAAACAAAGGAAATATATATTAAATTAACTTGTCAGAGTATAAGTTCTATAATTAGATTTCAAAGGAGTTGTGGAATTTAATATTCAAAGAAAAGTCTAGCACTACTTACACACACTAAGGAAATGATCGTAGAATTTGAAACGCGAAATTTATATAAACTTTTGTATTAGAAACATAAAATTTAGCTGAATTTAATTTTATCATCAGAAAAGTACAAAGTAATAAGGTTACACTAGAGGCTCTATTCATTTGAGTGGGGATTAAATTTCTTATACGGCAACGGCTGTCAACTTTGAGATTCAACTTGCTTCCCAATAGACATATGATACATAACAGAATCAGGGTCACTCGATAAACAGATATAACAGAGAAACTAGTATTCAGAGAATATGTGATAAGAAACACATATTTTTATATTCATATTTTAAGTGTTCGTAGAGACCGCCTATTTTCAAACAGACGGTCGCCATTTTCTGTATTGCATTCTCTTTAGTATACACACTAATGTCGAAATAAAGAAAAGAAAGGTATGAGAATTACAAAAAAATAACAACAAAAAAAACAAAACAAACTGTTCAATTAACAGAGATATTCGTTTTTATCTCACATAGAAATTCGTCAAAAACAAATATTAGAAGGATCCATGAAATATAATACATATAATGTATAATTTAGTTTCACTGGTTTTACGGTGTATCAACCATTTTAGGTTATTCAATGCTGAATTACAATTAGATGTAGCAATGAATTTGTGTTTTCAGTTGTCTCATATATATTATATCGTATTTCCAATATCAGGTGAGCATAGCGGAAAAGCAACAGGATCCCTCTCTGATTAGGTCGTTTCATTTTACGGTATATCAAACGTTTTTCGGGTTATTTGATACAAAATCCATTAATCCAAGAAAGATTTTGTGCTTCAAGTTTTATTCTATGTCTTCAGATATTTATTTATAGCGTTTGCTTCGGATGTTTTATAGAAGAAAATTGTTGTTTTTGTTTTAAACTTTGCAGAACATGATTGTCTTTTACAAAGGGAAGGAAAACAAACAATAACATCTATGCTTACTGCATTTTAGTTCAGGAAGCCAGAATCTTTAGACAACCTGATCTGGTAGCATTAGCCATACTGATACGAACTGGGGGAAACCAGTGTTCAAGCCTGGTCCCCTATGCAGAATCCACGACTACTGAGTGGCAGATACTCCTTACGTTGCTTTCAACACATGAATGATAATAAAAAATATGTAAAAAAAAAAATGTTGACCGTAAGAGTTACGACCTTTATGGCACGTTCTCTGGTTCAAGATCACTTATTTTCGCAATATATCCAAGTGATGCACGCGTATGGAAAAAATGACAGAACGCATGAACAACCACGGATTTATATATAAGAATACTTTTATTACAGTAGACGGTTCAGTCTTTCAAACATATATACCACACTCAATGGACCGAGAGATGGAGGCGAACAAAATGAAAAAAAATAATCATGTTATTATAAGAAGTGATTGATGGAATTGAAGATAAAAAGAACGTTTAAGCATGACTTTCCTTGCACAGTTTGCTTGATTATGTAACGGCTCTGAAAGGTTGGATGTGAGAATTGAGCGAAAGAAAAGTTGACAAACTTATCTGTGTGACGTAATCAGCAACATAAAAAATATAATAAAAACATAAATAATATGTCCAGTCCCGATGTTTACGAGAAATCGGAATGTAATAGTACGACCAACGAACTGCCCAATCTTTTTTTTTTTTTACTTATTCCCAAATCTTTGTTCTCTTCTAGCCTTTAATTTTCCCTTCCGGTTATATTGGTATTGTCCCTCTTTTTAAAAGTTTCAACTCAGCTTTTTCTCCACCGAATAATTTCATCGTGGTTGAGTGGCCAATCAATTATTCTTTACAGTTTTGTTTTTCGCTATTCCATTCGTCGCTCTGCGTAAGTTCCGAGTAGATTGTTGTTTGGTCTTTATAATACCGGTCGATAATTCAATTACCTGTTTCCGATTTCGTAATTCTCCGCCACACACACACACACTCGCGCGCGCGAACGAGCGCATGTATATATATATATATATATATATATATATATATATATATATATATATATATATATATATATATCCGGTTTCAAAATTTCCTTTGCGTACTTCATACAAGAAAACCTTCAATCGACTTCGTCCCTTTTCAGTCCTCTCCACATGAGTTCACTTAGGGTCATGACATGCTGGTTGATATGCCGCGGATTCATATCACACTCGATTAACGTGATGCGGTGCTTTGTGCGTCTGTAGCAGGCGCTGGCTTGTGCATAGAAAGAGTCTCTTTTGTCTTACGTCGCTTTCGTTTCCAACCAATATTAATTCATTTCACTTTCCATGAATTACCCACTTTCATAATAATCTTTTCCTTCTTTGTTACTTTTGGGAATGTAAAGGGAGAATGCAAACAGAAGAGAGACAGAGAGAGAGAGAGAGAGAGAGAGAGAGTAAGGAAGAGATATGATGAAGTCTGTCTTGACTGTTTTTGCTTTCGCTTTTAGTTCTTGGGCGGATAGCGAAAGGCGGTGCCTGGTAACTCTAAAACGGGAGGATCGTCAGACCCGTTCTGCATTAAGGCCCCGATATGCTTTCATGTCACAATATACAATCACAAATGTAGCTACAAAAAAAGAAGATTACTTTGATTTCACGACACAATGAAAATACATTTGTTGCCAGGGATAACAAATAAAAAGAGATGCACAGAAAATGTATAAGTAAACATGACTTATTTGATGGCGATGTTTTGGGAGCCTACATGACTGCCATTAGAAACAGCATGCTAAAGACAACTTCGACCGAAAGGTGTGTATAGAACTGCAACCAAACAAATAAGATACTGCAAGAAACTTTAATAATCGTTAATTGCAAAATGTTGGCTCGATGTCTCTGTCCGACTGTAGTTCATTTCAGTTGTTATGAAGTTAACTAAATAACAAAATAATTAGTTAGCCTCAAAGTCAATTATGTATTAAAATAAAACACTCAACAAACGTGCCATTGTGTCTTTCCTGCATAAAAAGAAGTTTATCCTATAGCAACTACTAGACGGAACTGTGACGATTAAATACCTAAGCATGTATGTATAAGAACACTTTGTTATTAACACTGTAACAATAGGAAAATTCGTTTTCGCGTTGGATAGTCATGATTTAGAGGAGATAATCTGGATATTAATTTTATTTATTCTTTTCAGTTGTTGTTTCACGACGTTTCGGCCAACTATTGCTCTGACCTTCGTCAGGTGGTAACCGCGACGGATAGGAACTCCGAATCTCCTGACTGCATCCACAGTTATTACTGCCTTCCGTAGTTGTTGTCGTCTCATCACGTTTTGACCAAGTAAATCTTTAGTCGGCTTTGGTAGGATTGAAACCGCTATCTTCAGACAATTCTCACCTGGAACCATAGAGATTCAACATTTCTATCCACTGCGCCATGGGCTCTGAAGCGCGATCCAGGTTGAATTTTTTGATCTTATAAATCCATGTTATTTATTATCTGATCTTCCATGGTCGGGTCCGTAATCATGAGCAACAACTAAAAAGATAAGGATAATAGGCCGCAATAAATAAAATCAATAAATAATACTCATCTCAATAATGAATTCCAATAAAATAATATATAATCTAGATATTGTTCAACAGAAGATAACTTTAAATGATTATGAATAATTGAAAAGATACCATTAATGAAGCTTACTACGCATCCAATAAGGTAATAAGTTTGCATTAGAGTAAATAAGGTGATATGATAGAGATATTTGCATCTAAAACCAAGCTTCTCTCCTTTCATCATCAACACTCTCACACTATCTGGCTCCAATTGAAATGAATGACTCGTCATGGGGAAGCACAATGTCTTGAAAAGTTTCTGGGACTGGCTTTGACCCCTGATCTGAAATGGAACACACACATCAAATCTATTGTCAAGATCGCCGTAACAATTGTTGGATTATTCTACCGCACCAGTCTCTCACTGGCTCTATTTGTATAAGATCCAACTAAAATGGAGCACTGTTGGGACATATGAGCAGGAATTTCTCAACGCGTCCTATTTCGCTTTGATAGAGTTCAAAATCGGCTTCGAAATGTCCTTTTCTCTCCCCTGCAATCTCTTTCCCACAGAAGAGACGTTGCGGGCCCGTCTCTGCTCTATCGTTATTTTTATGGCCAGTGCTCTTCTGAGCTCCAATATATGCCCCTTTGCAAAACTTTTCCCAAAACACTCGACTAGCAACAACCACTATCACAATTTCCTCCACTCTCCATGAACAAAGCTTCTTTTCTAGAACTGCCCGCCTGTGGAACTATTTAGTTGGCCTGCTTACCGCTTGATATGGTAGCTTTCAAGTTTAATATAAACAAGTTCTTGTTGATCCGCCCTCTTAAATATTAACATTTTATCTAGTTTCCACTATTGACGATTACTTCACTTCACATTAGATCCATTAACCCTTCTCCCCGAATGGTCTTCGAGCTTTGATAAATGGTGACACTCTTGCAAAAAAAGTATATACCTGACTAAATATCTTAAAAGTATAACGAATAAATGAAGAGATGCACTCAATAATATTAGAGATAACGCCAATAATAAGATATACACCTATTAAAATGTAAGAGACACTGATAATATGCTTAGAAATACAGATGTCAGCCAATTAGCTAAAAGATATACTAACCAGGTTAAACACACAACCGATAAGCTATGAAATGATGACGAAGCTTGAAGATATAGTTATTAAGTTTAGGTACGTACCCACTAACTCAAGAGATACGGAGAGCAATGTAAACTTGGTAGCCAATAGGCAAATAATGCAACCTATAACTTTATAAGTACAATCAATTATCTCAAAGCTACAGTAAATATGCTACGTGATACACTCAGTAACATAAAGTATAGAGTTAATAAGCTACGAGATATTGTAAATAAGCTCAGAGATAGAGCCAATAACACAGTAAGTTGAATTTTACTGTCAATCTAAATCAATTAGACAGTAAGTTAAAAGCAAAATATAATACTAATGGGTTATTAAATGCATGTAATAGACTAAGGAATGCAGGATTTAGATCGAAATAAACTGCTAATTAATTACATGTAAAAAAAAAAAAACCTCAGAAATAAAATCAAATTATATAACGAGAAGATAAGCATATTTCCGCTGGTTTTGTTTCCGGCATTTCAACCCTTTTCAGATTATTTGATACGAAATTCAGTAATTTTATGCTTCAATATTTTTTATCATCAAATATTTATTTATAATGTTTGGTCTTATTGTTTTGTTTTAGGGCAGAACAATAATTTCCAGGTTATGTAATGCAATAACAGTAATTTCGGACCAAAATCTTATGTTTTTTTTTTATCTTTATATATTTAAATGTTTATTCATGACGTTAGGTTTGGTTATCTTTTTAGAGAAAAATTGTTGTTTTTGCTTTCGACTTTGTAGAACATGATAGAGTTTTGCGAAGGGAAAGGAAGAAGGCTAATCCTCACGACGATGAAAGGCGGAAAATTATACCATATATATTTTCATAACTTATTACTAGGTTAGGACAACAGCATATTCTGTTCATTATTTTGTCTATAGAGTGTGTATACGTCAATATCTTATATGCTTTTATATAGAATGATGTCGTTTTCAGTTGATTAACTGTATCTGTGTCGAATATATGCCCGAGAGTCAAAACAATGAAAAGAATATGCTGTTGTCATAGCCCTACTTATTACTTAGCTCTATTCATATATTTTAAGCATTGTTGAAATACTTACAGGAAATCGATACATAAAATATATCTCTTATAAAATTTTATGCGGATAGTCATCCACATACAATACTTTTTTTCCTTTTATCACAACTCATCAGTGCAACTAGACCAGCACGTTTCTATAGCCAGAGATTGAATCGTCAATGATCACGTTGTCAGCAGTTCTAACCTCCGACACATAGGATCGGTGCTCGCAAATGATCTCATCAAATGTGCATTTAAATAGACACTCGCCCACCGCTTTTACAGTGCTCGAGCAAGCTGTCTATTTACAAACAAACAGAGAGCCTCACTTTATAATCAATTAAGCAGCGGTCGAGATACATTACGACAGTACTCTACCCAAAGAGAATGGCTTAAAATATATAGTCATCCATATACAGTACTCTTTCGTTGTATCACAATTCATTAGTGCAGCTAGACCAGCACCTTTCCATAGTCATGGATTGAACCTACAACCATCGCGTTTATATTCGGCAGTTTTAACCTCCGGCCCATGGGATCGGTTCTTGGAAATGACCTCATCAAATATCCATATGTATATATATTTCATAATTTTTTGTGGGATACAAACTTGTCACATTTCAAGTATGAAGGTAAGACTTGTTTTATTGATTTTTATGATTAAAAGAAGGGAAAAAGAAATGGCCGCGAGCACGAGTACACACCTGCGCAGGTACACACATATATACTTATGTGACCGTTTCTTTAAGTATATATGTGTGTACGTGCGCATGTGTGTACTCGTGCCCGCGGCCGATAGCTAACCCTCTCCAAACAACTAACAACAAAATAAAAACTAAATAAATAAACCGAATCATAGCCCCCCGCCTCCAAACATAAGCGAACACCCAACAGGTCAAGACATACTTACCAAGAAATCATCTCATCAACGAGACGCCAAAAACTTTAACATTAAGACTCGAATTTTAAAGTAACACACATCCCTCCTCCTACCCCCATATATTCCCCTTCCCCCATGTATCCCTATACCCTCAGCTACACCAGAAATTAACTTCCCAGACCCTCCCCCACAAGTTCCTTAAACTCCAAAACTAAAACATTACCGACATACCAAGCGCCCCTCTCACCTTCCCACTTGTTCCCTTCCTCTCTTTCATCCGTCCTCCTAGCAGCCCCACCCCTTATCTCATTCACTCTTTCCCTCTTTCATCCCATAACAACGAACATTTCTGTAAAAGTCTGAGGAAGCTACAGACGGCAAAAAAAACGGCCGGGTAGCTGAAACAATAATGTAACTTAACAGAAAGGTACGGTAATAAAAAAATAAAACGTATGTATATATATATATATATATATATATATATATATATATACATATATATATATATATATATGTATATATATATAATATATGTTTTATATATATATAAGATGAATGTACTCTCTATATATAATATATCTGTATATATTATATAAGATACTATTTCGATAAGGAAATGCTCGATATTTAAAGCGGATCATAGAGGAAAAAAATGTGGAAAAATTGAAAATACATAATTTATACATACATCAAACGTTCAAAAGCTAAAAAAACATAATAAAATCTCACTAAGATAATTTAGAGAAGAAGGATTTTTATTGGTCGGTTTTCTATATGTAGACGTGGAAATTTCATTATTATTAGCAGCGATAAGGACGTCTTGGAAAGGAATAATGTTGTTAGTACTTAATTCAGATGTGAATTTTAATACGGAATTATTAAAAAAAAGTTTTACGTAATGTGTTACTTTCTTCTTTATTATTAATAATTATTAGATATCATCGACATATGGTAGATAGATTGGAGATTTTTATGCTGTTCAATGTTATTTTCTAGGGTACACATATACAAATTGCTGACAAGTTGGACCTAGAAAAGAGCTCATGGCAAAGCCATTTTTTGTAAATATTGCCATAGTGATACAAAACTTGGACTTCTGTTGTACAGGCCAATAAAAACCTGTGTAGAGTATTAGGGTTATTTATGGGGGGGGGCATTGATTGGGGTTACAATATATATATATATATATATATATATATATATATATATTATTTATGATAATGTTGACAGTTTCTAAGACTGGTGGTATTATCTATCTATCTATCTATCTATCTATCTATCGATATATATATATATATACATATATATATATATATATATATATATATATATATATATATATATATATTAAAACCCAAAAACAGTGTTCCATGGTAAACAATTGAGGATCCCTGAAATAACATTAGGATTATCGTGAATTCATTAAAACAAATCGATTCAGAGATTGCAGGAGATTAATATATTGTCAAAATAATGGTTCAACCAAGGACTAATCTTTTGTTATTTTAATGTCTATTTTAAATATTTATGGATTAAAGAATACTTCTAAGACTATATATATATATATATATAGTCTTTGAAGTTTTTAACATTTGAAACCACACAAAAAATTATTTTTTATCATTCATTAAAAAAAAAAAAACATCTAGTCAGTAAGTCATTTAATCACCTGCAATCACTGCATCAACTCTCAAATTTACTATAATACCAATTTTTTTATTTTTTAAGGGATCATCAGTTGTTTACCATGAAACACTGTTTCGGGGATTTCAAAACAAAACAGTGTATTACATCATGGCTCCCCAGCAGTGTTGATCAAACACCACCACCCTTAATCTTAGGAAGAAGACAAGTTACAAAAATTTTTTTCCCCAATTTCCTATTCTTAATTGTAATTACTAACCTTTTCATAGTATAAAAATGAATTTCTTACCTGTGCGATTCATCAATTTCCACATTTAAAATGGATACATTTTTTAATTTTTTAATTTTTTTAATTTTTATATATATATATATATATATATATATATATATATATATATATAGAGAGAGAGAGAGAGAGAGAGAGAGAGAGAAATGAAGAGGAACAAACCGTATTATGTGTTCATCAAAGTTCAGTCTTTATTTCGAGACTTCCTTTCGAAATAAAGACGAAACGTTGATGAACACATAATACGGTTTGTTCCTTTTTATTTCCATATTTCTCATCACATATATATATATGTATTATATATATATATATATATATATATATATATATATATATATATATATATATATATATATATAAATTATTCATATCTCTGGATGCGTTAATAGTCAGTACGATTGCCCCATTACTAAACACAAACAAACAATTATTTTCGGATCTCAAGAGGAGGGTTCCACTTTTCCTGTAAACTCCCAAATTAGGGTCTCACGACTTGATGCAGTCTAATATAGTTCTCCAAACATATGTAGCATCACGATTCTTGACCACATCGATCACCGGAGCCGGCGGTCATCATGTGCATGACTGGTCATGCTGTGACACTCGGATCAGTGGTGTAAACATACTGTTCATCTTCAGCAACTAATCATAGCAAATACTGCAAATAAATATTTCAATATATTAATAGATTCAAAATATAAATTATTCTGTTAAAATTACTGGTATTAATAAATATGTAGTTTAATATGTTGACTAAAAACAAATACAAAAAAAAACTTATTTCGTAATAATTTAATTTTTACAGTTTGCTATCTTGAAGGAAAACATCTTAAAATAAACCGCTTTCAATTAACTAATAACATTTACCTTACTCCTTACGTATTATAATTCATTAGAAAATTTTAAAAAAAAAAATGAACTGTGGAAGGATAGTGAGTTACCAAAGGTTTAGATACTGGTAATGATATAGATGTCCGTCTCTACTGAAATCTACGAAAAAAGGAAATGAACCCAGATATATACAGAAATCACCTCATACTTTCCCTGTCATGGCGTCAAATAGTATCCCACACTGACTCTCTTAGAGTAATGACGGACAACTCACCCTTTCCGAAAAAATTCCAAACGTTACCTTTAATTTTACAATCCATATTTAAACGCTATATTTTATAATATAAAATATGTTTTAAGGTCAGGTTTCTTGCACTTATTAAAATTTCCAACTGTGTTTCATTAATATGTATCCAACTTTTGTAACGGGTATTCTAACTAGTATCGTTTGTCTACTTCTATTATTTTAATTCTACAGTTGCTATAAACAGAAGTTAATTATCTATGGACGATGCTTTTAATTATTTTTCCTTCAATTGTAAAATTTGTTTGCATTTAGTTTTCGGACTTGACATTATAGTACTGACTGATATTATTGTTAGGGTTTCGTAGGCATTGTAGCGTTAGTTTTATTTGTTTATCAACAATATAGTTGGAAAAGTAATTATTAATGAGTACTTGATTTATATCTATATATATATATATATGTGGATAGATCACTTTTGTGTGATTTAATAACGTTCTAATTATAGCTATTTTGTGCCGTTCTGGGCACTCGGTCTTAAAGTTCAGGAGACTGGGATTTATGTTGGTGTTTATTTTTGTATACAGATATGTTAAAAGTATGTATACAGATATGTTGAAAGTATTATATATATATATATACATATATATATACATATATATATATATATAATATGATTGTTGAGCTGAATTAAATCCGACGATACGAAATAAAGTGGAGGTGAAAGGACCTGAATACTCAACGTTTCGCCCGATTTATGCGAGCTTTTTCAAGAGGGATGGTCATTGACGAGAGAGTCGGGGGATTTGGGACTATATATAATGATGGGGGAGAGCAGCGTATTTTCCTTATGTAAATTAGATGTTTATATACATATATACATTTTATGAGAGAAAATAAATTAGAGTAAACTAGCGTAGTGGATTACGTCTAAAACTTAAAATATAGTAGAGATTTAAAAGATTGCGTCTGGAAATATAACGGTGATTGATTAAGTAAATAAAATGAAACAGGATTACGAAGCCTGCATAAATAGGGCGAAACGTTGAGTATTCAGGTCTTTTCACCTCCATTTTATTTCATATATATATATATATATATATATATATATATGTATATATATATATATATATATATTACGGTTTTCAAAAGGCGAAGAATTAAAAGGTCAATAAATAAATATATGTGTATATATATGTATATATATATATATATATATATATATATATATATATATATATATATATAATTCTTAACTTTTATTAAAAATATATTATTATAACCTTGTATTTATACCAAATTCAGATTTATAATTTTATTTTATTTTATCCTCAACCTATATTATTTTGCTTATCAAGTAAATATTTTCCTTTTTATTTAAAATTTTTCCAGATACATCTGCCTTACTTAAAAATGCTAGGTTTATTTATGGTGTCTTTTACATATATTCAAAAAAACCCACCTAATATTTTTGCTGATCAGGAGACTTTGTTTAAAAAATACCATATGTCAAAATTATTTTCCGTGGCTTAATGTCTATCACAATAAAAACATTGTTTTCCGAAACGATCGTACAAATTATTGCCTTTGGTGTTGTTCCTTCTTATGAAACAGATTTTTAATTTTTAATTCTAATTTGAATTTTAAATTATCAATCACATTACTAAATATTAAAGTAGGTCAAAGATATTTGCCTATCGAGCTTATTATATATCTGAATTACAACGAGCACTGTTCTTTTCTTGTATTTTAATTAAATTAGTGATTTTACTATCACATAAAAATACACTCTGCTCTTTAGACTACTGTTCTAATCCCCTTTACATTTATATATATATCATATATGTATATATGTATATATATATATATATATATATATATTGAATTTATTTTGTTATTTTTCAATTCTACTGTGAACGTAAAGATTGGATTATTTTATACAGAGGTCTTGTAGTTTTTATTATTTCCCGCTAAATTACCGCTTTATATTATTTTTAAATATTTTATTCTTTAGATCTGCCTGGATGTAGAATTTACGTAGGGTTGATCCGAGGAAGATCTCTTTGCAAACCCATCTATTTCGGTGTATATGTTACCGTTTGGATCATAGAAAGTACAGATTGATAATAATTTTAAAAATATTTTTTTATTATAATTAAGTGAAGAAAGTGATTGCGTATTGTAAATGTTGTCAATAATTATATCAATTATATCACTTGATTCTGCTACAGGTACATTAGATATAAATGCTGGAGTCCCTCAGGGGTCAATCCTGGGCCCAACTCTCTTCCTGATCTACATCAATGACCTCCCTAAACACATACTTAAATCATTCGTTGACATCTATGCTGATGACACGACCATCTACAGCAACACATTAAAGGCTGTAAATGACAAAGTTCTCTCTAATTCTCTCTCCTCTGATCTCGAGCGCGTAGTTCAGTGGGGGAAGATGTGGCTGGTTACCTTTAATGCATCCAAAAACAAACTCATATGCTTACATCATCAACGCTCTGATCCCCATCTGGCATCAATTGTGATGGATGGCTCTCGTCTGGATGAGGCCCCGTGTTTTGACAAGCTTCTGGGTTTGACCTTTACTCCTGATCTGAAATGGAACACGTACATCAAGTCTGTTGCCAAGGTCGCTGGAAAGATGGTGGGATCCTTCTACCGCTCCAGAATATATCTCACTACTGATGCAATTCTCTATTTATATAAAAGCCAAGTACGTCTAAGGATGGAATACTGTTGCCATATCTGGGCAGGAGCTGCTAAAAACAGCCTATCCTGCCTTGACAGAGTACAAAATAGACTTCGTGGCTTAGTGGGGGATGCCCTTTTCTCTACCCTGCAACATCTCTCCCACAGAAGAGACGTTGCGAGCCTATCCTTGTTTTATCGCTATTTTCATGGCAGGTGCTCGTCTGAACTCCAATCTCTGGTCCCCCCCCGCCAATCTTTAACGAAAAACACCCGTCTAGCTGAATCCATTGTGAAAAATTTTCCCCACTCTATATCTGTGCCTAAATCAAAACGCGGATTCCATGAACAAAGCTTCTTTCTTAGAACTGCACGCCTGTGAAACTCTGTTCCGTCTGCCTGCTTCCCACCGGACTACAACTTGGATGTCTTCAAGTCCAATGTTAACAAATTCCTAATGAACCGCCCCCTTAAGTAAACACTTCATCAAATCTCCACACTAACGTAATGTACTTGCAATAACCCTTATCCCTGAGTGGCTTCCGGGCCTTGATAAGTGGTGATCACTGTGTAAAAAAAAAAATTAGTAAATAAACTTTCGACATCGAGAGAAGCAATGCTTTTGTTTTCCAGTTGCATCGTTTTTAGTATCTGCATCAGTTTATGCGTGGACTTAACACTATGCTTGGAATATACGGGCTAATAAGTTCGTTTAAAGTTTTTGTAAACATAAAAAAACAGATAGGAGTAGCAATTTGGGATATGATAGGACGAAAAGGAGAATTAAGTTCTTGTATTTTGACTGTTCCTTATAGATAGTCAGATTTTAGTCTCCAATTGTCCTGGGAAGTTGATAATTATGAATTTGAGCATTATTTGCTGTTATTAATTTGTTAACCTGCGTTTTTAATAAATTTGTAAGATTTTTATTAATTTTTTCGAATTTTGATTGGTCATTAAGGATGCTTTGAAGTTTTTCATTATAAACATATTTATTAAGGACAACGAAGATATTTGTTTTATCGGCTTTTTATAACTATATTAGGATAGGTATGGCGTTCTTTGGCAGTATTTTTTAAATCGAACGTTAGCACTGAATTATGCTGTCTTGTTTTTTTTCAAATCGAGTTTTTATGGCTTCCGCTTATAAAATATCACGTAAGCCAAGATGAGTAGTAATTTTATTTTATTTTTCTAGATTTGTAATGCGTTCATAGTATAATTCTATCTAGTTTTGGTGCTTGGATGATTAAATTGTAGTATGAGATGGCAATTAGCTCGAAGATTTAAAAGATCTTTTTGTCGTTCCTTAAGTTTTTAGTTAGAAAAATTTATATAACATTATGTTTATTGAGTAATATGATAGACCATTATATGGAGAGTATATTTTTTTGTTTAGTCAGTCGTTACTTAGATAAATATTAGACGCCGATGAAGCTCCACAACATTTCCCGAAGCAAGATTTGCACCAAAAGAAGATCATGCCGACTGCTTGGTGGTCTGCGACCGGTCACATTCATTATAGTTTTTTGAATGCAGGCGAAAACATTACGGCGGAGAAGTTCTGTCAGCAAATGGATGAAATGCATCAGAAACTTCGACAACAACTCCCCAAAAGAAAAAGCCTAACTCTCCTCCACGATAATGCCCGACCTCACGTTGCTGAACTGCAAAAGTTGAATGAATTGAGCTACGAAACTCGGCTTCATCCGCCATACTCTCCGGACCTCTCTCCTTTTGACTATCACTTTTTCAAGCATCGCGACAACTTTCTGCGTGAAAAATGCTTCAAAAACCTAAGCGGTATCAAAAAACTTTCAATGACTTCATCGCCACCAGAACGCAAGATTTTCACATTATTGGCATTGTGAAAGGTCAGCGAACTCCAATAAGGGATCTTCCTGTCACATACGATTCGATCCTCGGTCACGAACTCAATATGTCTTGTGCTCTTCCTTCACAGGGGATCCTTCGCAAGGTATCTCAGCGAATTAGGATCCGTCAATCGATTTGGTCGGAATCAATTTCACATTCGGGTTGATAGGGCGCTGCTTCGTCGATCCGTCACACTGGAAATGAATCAATTTCATGCACACAAAAGAAAGATAGACTCGGTTAACTATTCTACTGGTTAATTCAAGATAAATATACACAATATATACTTATATACAATTGTTCAAATGTTGATTTTGACAAAAATCTACTGAGTCCCAATTAGATTAATTACTCTCGGTTTTACGGTGGTGGTAGTTCAGGATAGATAGGAGGGTAACGACCCTTCGATTAGCATTAGATTCTCTAAAAAATTTTAGCTCCAACTGCCGATTTTGGTGCGAGGGCCCGTTTATGTAGTGAGGTGACAGGGTAAGCCAGGCTGCTGCTTGAACAAATCGCCACAAGCTACGTCACCTCAGGGGAGTCCCCTATTTGCCGTATGCACCTGCTATTCTGCAAACTCTCTCAGGCCCCGAAAGGTCAAACTCATAACCTTAATTTCCGTTACCTCTTATCAAAGTGACATGAAGCTGTCGGTTTTATAAAACAATGGAATTTATATGTCGGTTTCATAAAATAAATCAAATCTTTCTTTCAGCAGAGGTTTGGTTGCTGTCGCCCTGACATACAACAATACTTAACGAATAAAACAATCATATCTGCCCGGCATTCATGAGTCTCAGACCCCCAGGGGGAGACTAATCGCTCCCTAGGGCGGTCACGTCACACATAATACACTTATTTTGAGTTGGAAGAAGTGAGTTGGTTCTGGTGGTTCTTATTTCGATCATAAAGCTTTGCTTGAACCGAGATATGTTCATCTGAATATAAAAGTTAAAAACCGCAAGAACTTTATGGCATACATTAGACATACAACGACAACATTGTTCCGCATATTTAGTATGCAGTTAAACAACACCAGCGCTATATACACTGCTGATCAAAAATTAAAGGCCACTTAAAAATCTTTTAAAAAGAAACCTTTTTTTTAGGATTCTTCCGACTAAAGGTTACTAATACTAATACTAATCTGAAAGTTTATGGAAACAAAAAGGAACATTCCGCAAATTTTATTTAAACATTCGCATTTTTATTAAATTACGCTTTTTACACATGATCAAAATTATAAGACCAATGGTATAAATTTTAAGATTTGTTGTAATTCTAATGTTTTTAGTTCAGTTAGGGATTAGCAATCACTGTGTGAAGGTGTTACCATGCATAAAGCAAGAAAACTAATCGGATGTTGAGCGCTCTCGAATTCTAGGATTCCATAAGCAAGGTTTGTCACAGCGAGCGATAGCAGCTAAGGTAAATCGCAGTAAAACTGTTATTTGCAACTTTTTAAAGAACACTGAGACTTATGGAAAAGCAAAATCCTGTGGTATCCCCCCCCAAAAAATTTCTGCATTGAGTAGGAGAATCAGACGGGTTGTTATGAATAACAAAGCACTTTCTCCTAGTCAAACTAAGGCGGTTACAGATGCTGATTGCAGTCCAATAACCATCAGACGACACTTACAACAAAAAGGCATGGTAAATAAAAAGCATAAACAAATTCCTCGATTGCTTCTACGTTACAAAGTGGACCGCTTAAGATTTAGTCGTGAATACCAAAACTGGGACGTTGATAAGTGGAAGGAAGTCCTGTTTTATAAGGAGAAAAAATTAAACTGAGATGGTCCTCATGGCTTCCAGCGATATTGGTATGACAAAAACATGCCCCTTGAATTTTTTCCACACGTAATAGTGGTGGAGGGTCCGTAATGGTATGGGGTGCCTTTTCTTAGATGGGGCCGATATAGCTCCAGGTGGTGCAGGGTCGTCAAACAGCAGCTAGTTATGTTAGCATGCTACAAAAAGCATCTTTGATGATGGAGGGTCATCGTTTGTGTGGATGGTTATTCCAACAGGATAATGCTGCAATCCATACTGCAAAACGGACCCTGAGCTTTCTACAAGAAAATGGAGTCCATCTCTTGGGACATCCTGCATGCTCACAGGACTTGAACCCAATTGAAAATGTTTGGGGATTGATGACAAGAGAGGTTTATCGAAATAGCAAACAATATTAAAAAAAGGGAACTTCGTGAAGCCGTCTTCAGAAACCGGAGCAGAATCCCCCGCACCTTAATGGAAACCCTTATTTCTAGCATGCCCCAAAGAATTTTTGAAGTCATCAAAAGCAGTGGAGGTAGAACTCATTATTAAGTTTGATTTTTGAATGTTTTCATACACGTTTCATACACTTTTTGTACAATTTAATAGAATTTTTGTCTCTGGTCTTATAATTTTGATGGTGTGTAAAAAACCTAATTTAATAAAAATGTAAATTTTAAAAATAAATCTTTGGAATGTAGCTTTTTGTTTCCATAACCTTTTATTTATAGTAGTGTAAGCTTAAGTGGGAAGAGTATAAAATCCATCCTTAATAAAAGATTGTTTTTTTTTAAAGATTTTTAGTGGTCTTAAATGTTTGATCAGCAGTTTATGTCAGCATTTAATAAAAGAAAATAACTGTCCCCTTCCAATCTTTGACAAATCCTTATTGATAAGACAAAAAATTGTACAACACGAAAACAATTTTAAAAAGTTAAACTTCCCGAAGCACCTTACATTACGACTATACTAACCATACTATTAATAACATCGCATTAAGGAAGAAGAGCAACATCGTATTACAATATTTGATGTAACGAGTAAACGACCCACGTTGTCAATATTGGCTCATGGTTTCGATGATTTTTAAACACAGATTTTTAATCGACTTAGATTTTTACCGGCATTTAATCGATATTTATAGTTTAAATCTCCCATCATTGCTATTGTGTATTTGACTTTTCACTTTTCTTCTTTCCATTTTCGCTCCAATACACTTCTACCTCATAAACTCCATGAATTCCACTTGAAGATGATTCGCAGTCGAATCAAAAGCGCTCGTGATAACTGTGAAACTTTTATCAATATTTTCGATTATTTTATATCAAATGATATACATATGTAAAAAAATATACGGAAAATCGAAAAAAAAATGAACCAAAAAATCATAAAACAAAGTATCTCCGTTGTATTTAATAATGTCGGCTTGAATCAAAATATGTTGTATATATATATATATATATATATATATATATATATATATATATATATATATATATATATATATATATGGGCTCCAATCTTTGGTACCCCCTCGCCAATCTTTCACGATAAACACCCGTCTAGCTGAAACCACTGTCAAAAATTTTCCCCACTGTTTATCTCTGCCCAAACTAAAACGTAGATTCCATGAACAAAGCTTCTTTCTTAGAAGTGCACGACTGTGGAACTCTGTTCCGTTTGCCTGTTTCCCAACTGACTACAACTTGGATGTCTTCAAAGCTAAGATAAACAAATTCCTGATGAACCGCCCCCTTAAGTAAGACACTTTATCAAATCTCCAATACCAACGATTACTACGACATTATTCCATTGATTACTGCACACGCAATAACCCTTCTCCCCGAGTGGCTTCCGGGTCGTGATAATTGGTGACTACCATGTAATATATATATATGTATATATATATATATATATATATATATATATATATGAGATAAGTTGTTCGTTTAAAAATATTTTATTTACAAACACTCTTTCTGCCCATTACGTAAATATACATTACAATCAGAAAGAATAGGGCACATATAAATCAGCACTCGTATTATAAACTATTGAAATACTAGATAAAACTTTGCACCAATTTAAAGAAATTTATATAGACAGTAGAACCCTGAGATAAGGCATTAAAAATTACAAACAAAATACAGTACCGTATATCATACGCATGTATATAATCAAATAACATTATAAATAACACCGTAAGACGGGACAAATACCGTAAGCAGGGCCCGGAAAAACATGGTAGTCCACATCGTAACCAGAAAAACCCGTATCTTACGGCCACCGTATTCTAGGGCTACCGTATCCCGGAGTACTATATATATATATATATATATATATATATATATATATATATATATATATATATATATATATATATATATATAATTTAAAGGAGATTAGAATAATAGTCTAAAGAGCTAAGTGTATTTTAATGTAATAGTGAAATTACTAGTTTAATTAAAATACAGGAAATGCTCGTTGTAATTTAGATATATAATAAGCTCGATAGTTAAATGTCCAAGAGCTAATTCAATATTAAGTAATGTGATTTATAATTTAAAAATTAAAAAATTTTTTTTAAATTTAAAAATCAAATTTTAATTAAATTAAAAATCAGTTTCATAAGAAGGAACAACAACAAAGTCAATTATCTGTACGATCGTTTCGGAAATCCATGCTTTTTATTTGTGGTATACATGAAGTCACGTAGAACAATTATACATAGTTTTTATGGTAAGCACGCTCTCCTCATCAGCAAATTTAGGAGGATTTCTATTGAATTTAACAGACACCAAAAATAAACATAGCATTAAAAGTAAGGCAGATGAATCTTTTAGTTTTTCTTTTTTTGAAATCAGGAACTGTGTTTAAAGTAGTCATTTAGATGTTTGCTATATCTATGTATAATTGTTCTACATGACTTCATGTATACCACAAATAAAAAGCATGGATTTCCGAAACGATTGTACAGATAATTGACTTTGTTGTTGTTCCTTCTTATGAAACTGATTTTTAATTTAATTAAAATTTGATTTTTAAATTTAAAATTTTTTTTTAATTTTTAAATTATAAATCACATTACTTAATATATATATATATATATATATATATATATATATATATATATATACACACACGCGTTAGCAAAAAAAATGAGCCAAACAAATTTTATACATTTTATTGCACTAAAAGCTATATTAAACAAAAAAAAACAATTGAATAAGGAAACTTAAATGAGAGTAATAACACAGAACAAGACATTTACTTTAATAAATGCTTAGGATAGAATCGCATTCCATTTTGATTTCTTCATAAGATCAATCCTTTAAGACATGCTCTTAACCAAAGTGGAACGTTGAAGAGGAGATGCCATTCAATTCGCTTTGCACAGATTCCTACAGTTTGTCATTGTTCTCAAAAGTTCTTCCGGCCAATGCACGAGATATTATGGACCAAATATTATCGATTGGGTTTAAATCGGGGCTTTAACCTGACCAAAATATCACATCAATTGAATTATCAGAAAACTATTTTTGTGACTTTAGTAGTGTGTGCAGGGACGTTATCATGTTGAAAAATAATGTTCTGGGATATTCCCAGCTTCTGGATATTTAGTAATTGTCCTGTTTCTAATATTCGAATATATTCCTTTGCATTGATTGACTCCTCACATCTAATAAGTTCCCCAACTCCTGCTGCAGTAAAATTTCCTAATTCCATTATCCCTCCATTCCCGTGCTTCACTGTCGTTTTTATGCAAAGAATATATAATAATACGTAAACAAACTGTCATCAGCTCAATTTTGAAACATGTCTGAAGAGAGCCGTTGACGGTTTGTTGTATTTCGTTTTTCTAACACTGCACTTTGGTTGAAACCAATAGTATCATGTTGGTTCGATCTGATTTGCTGTACCACTTCTTTATATAAATAAATAATATTATGCTACTATCCGTAAAACAATCTAGCACTCCGTTAGTTTTCTCTCTACCAAACAAAGAATATATATATATATAGTCATATCTTGTTACATGAATATATATATATATATATATATATATATATATATATATATATATATATATGAGCAAACAGTTAATGAAATATGTTAAAAAACACTTTGAAATGAGTTAAAAACATATTTAATTTGAAAAGGAAACACTAGATAATTGGATAGTCCTTAATCCGCGGAGTTTCGAAGAAATACTCTCCTGCTCATCAGAGGGTAGGAATTAGCAAAATGCAGGATCAGATTTTTCATGCAGAAGTATTTGATGAAACAACAAATAAGTCAAAGATCTTACTTGAAAACAAAATAAGTTAAGCAGAGGGAATATGGTAAAGAAAAAGGTGATTACACATTAATGGATAGTCTGGTGGAAGATAAAAAAATCCAGTGACGGTAAAATCCAAATGTAAAACTTCAAGAAAGTTAAAAGAATTTCCATTTGTACAAGTAAAATCCAGAGAAATCCCGTAATTGGAAGAAGATGGTCCACAATAATCCAAAGGCAGAAATCCATGGAATAATTCACAAAAAAGTGTGTACAAGGAAAAAATAATATTAATAAAAGAAAAATAAGATGTGCTTTTCACTCTACTTCCGAGACATAACTATAAATCCATCTTGGATCATTTTGGTAAATTCCATTGTAATTTTCATTATATATATATATATATATATATATATATATATATATATATATATATATATTCACGTAACAAGAGATTACTATATTTACAAAAAGAAAATAAAAAATTATATATATATATATATATATATATATATATATATATATATATATATATGTATATATGCTAGTATAGAGACCCGACGTTGTCCGGGATTGAATGATGATCAACGAATATTTCACACTCCTATATTTTATTGCCATCGAAAGTCGTGAAATCGTCCGGGAGGAAGCTACACATGCCTCCATGCAGTAACTTAGTCCAAAATATGTTATTCTACATTGCACTCTAGGGAACCTACTGTTTCTTCTATGAATTTTTTAATATAAACTTCTTTCCAATTAACGAAAAAAAAACATTAAGTGTTGTCGGTGCTGGATTTGAACCTACAGATCACGTTATGCAAAAAAAAAAAAAAAAATCACGTAAATTTTCTAGTCTTATAAAATTCTTTGCTGTTAATGAAAAACAAATTACGTTCGGAGTTTGAATCTACAGACAACATCATGCAACCCCCCCCCCCCAAAAAAAAAACACACGTTATCAAATTACCTACAGTAGAATTTTCACGGCCTGTTGTTCTATCATTGTTGCTAAGCGACGACATGGAAAAATTGCTTTACCGATGATAGATAAATTAAAATAACGGTTTTGATTATTGGTTATCTGCAAATCTCGGGGGTATTCTGAGACAAAACTTCCAGAATACCCTTCCAGACTTATACTCTAAGTTCTGTAAACTTTAAAGAAAATCTGTTCAGCCGTTTCGGAGTCTATAAGAAACGAACTCACACACAGAGAAACAAATTTGCATACATATATATATATATGTATGCGCGTGTGTGTGTGTGTGTGTGTGTGTGTGTGTGTGTGTGTGTGTGTGTCTATGAAAGCAAGAGTTACTTTTCTTATTTTGGTAAGAAGAATTGTAACTATAATGAAATATAAGGATTCATTAATAGAGCCAGACAGACACAAATCTTGGAATCTTTGTCCTTTGATTGGCACTAAAATAAAAGGAAGAAAGAAAATAATCTGTAGAAATATTAGTAGCAAAGGTTAAGGACTCTCTGAGAAAAATAACAATAAATTTTCAAACTCTGCCCAGTTTGAAATTTCGAGGTTTCTTCAGAGACGGACATCTCTTTCTTTTCCTTTAAGAAGGAGACATTTTTTTGTTGTGTTTCTATTTTTGGCTCTATCTTAACAATTTTTCATGACGCATTTTCTTGTTTATAGCCGGACGTTTAATCTCTTCAATTTTTCAATGATTTTCGTTTTTTTTTTTTTAATTCTGTGCCTTTTAGTGTTGTTGTAGAAAAAGTAATAAAATAAATTTGAGCTTTTTTTTTTATAAGATAAGATTTATAAGTTAATGATTTCGATTTAAAAAAAATCTTTTAAAGGTTGACGATCAAGTAAAGTTTATTTGTTTGTTCTAGTGGTTATTTTCTTTTCAAATGTAAAATTAAACCTTTTTCTTCTTTTCTACTTTTGTCTTTTTTCGAAATGAAGTTGATTAAATGTCATTCTTCATTTTCAGTTCCCATAAGAAACTTCTGTTGACGACCTCCCCTTGGGGTAAAAATTGGCTTTGATATCGAAAGAACAGAATTGTGGTGTCTGTTTCTATGGAGCTGAAGTATTTGATTCTACATTACAATATGATCTATATGTTTTTAAATAATATTTTTATTTTCTTATTTTTTTTTTAAATAGCTCTTTTCTAAATTTTTATTGGTTCTTTTATTTTGGCTTTTATTTTTTCGCCATAAGTAAAGAGGATCTTCAAGTGTCAACTGCCGACGATATTTTACCAAAATAATATCCCTTAAGCGCTTTCCTCTTCTGTAAATTCCACTACCATCCCCCACATCTTTTCAAATCCTTCTGCCAGATTCCGTCTTCCGATTGTCGAACTGTTGTGATAAATGGTCAATGGAGTACCGTCCGTCTTCTTTTCCAAACGAATCATTTTATTTATGGTTTCTTTTCGTTTGTCTCCTTTCGAGGCCAGAATGTCGTCTCTGGCCGACCTACCTAGCTTCTCCTCTCGAGAAAATACGTTTAAACTTAATATTGATTTATATTATTTGAATTTTTCGGACTACTGTTCTCAACCCGAATGTTATTTTCACAATGTTTGAGCAGATGTAACTTTCTACCTTCTTTAAGTCCCTTGTCTAACTCGGGAATCAGCACGCAGTTTACCTATGGAGGTTGGAAGAAATCTGTAACAGACCTATATTTAAATGTAACAACTTCTCGGAGGTCTATTTTACGCGCATGGGCAATGAGTTTTTAAAATTTTCTAATTAGAATGCAAACGAAGTAACAGAAGTCAGTTCAATAGCACGGTATGTAAACAATACTTTGTTTCATGTTATTTGCATGCGAAGTAAGACTTATAGCTACTAGTTAAGGTGTTCGTTATTTACGACCTCCTATTCTGAGGAAATAAGGGTGTGTAACTTAAATATGTAGTGTGGCCTGGTAGTTTTAGTTTAAACTATCTATATCTATATATCTTCTTCTATACTCCTATAAATTTGTGTTCATTTTTGGTGTATTGTTTATTATTCATATTAAAAACCGTTTTTTCTATTTATTTAAAAAGAAAATGCAACTTTCTTATATATGGGTCGTGGAATTGCATTCACTAGCAAAAGATCTAGATAATTTGCATATTCTTTTAAGCATTCATTTTAATTAATTCCCTATTAGTTTTTGGTCAACAGACATGAAACTTCAGTATAAGGTATTTGAACCGATGCAAAACTTTATATTTGGGTTTGAGACTTGGAAAATCGGTACAAAAGTGTGAAAATTAGAAAAAAATGAAATTTGCCAGGTGAAGGTCGAACGCCGGCATTACGAATATGCATGCATGACGTAATACCTATTGATGTTTTAATTTTTAGCCTTGCCGAATACATGTCGTCGTAGATCAGTAATTAAATGCCGGGGAAAATGTTTTAGTTTCGATTCTCGGTAGTGGTGCACATCATTTTGTTTAAACTTTTTAAAACATAACCAGATATTGGATCCAATATAATATAATAATAAATACGAAATCTGTATTAATCAAAATATCATATTTAAGCGTATTGTACGATCGGACAATGCTGGGCGCCCTGCTACTTATTTTATAAAAACATTACGAATACGGAAGCGATTGTTAAATAAATCTGTAAGCGCAAATAATAATTCAGCTACATGCGATAAAAGGAACCTATGTATATAAGTAACCGGAAGAGAATTGAATTGCATCAGAATGAAATCCTTTGCTACACTCCAAGTAGAATTGCTTATTTGAGAGAGTAAGTCAACTAGGATAAAATGATAGTTATTAAACAGGGACAAAATGTACACATTGTTGACTAGGTACACGCATACCAGTGTGCAGCGTAAAAGTTGCGCATAGAGAGTGTTTTCTTTTATTCATATAATGTCAACAATTATATGAAAAATACTCTCTACTTTATGAATATAGATATATATTCGAGGGTCGTTCCAAAAGTAATGCATCCTATTTTTAAAAATTCAAACTGTTGAAGAGCTACGGAAACGAGAGTAGTATTCTTAGAACGCGATCTTTTGTGTTGCATAATTTATTTTCTGCATAGTCACCATCCTTCTCAATGCACCTTTGACAGGAATGCAATGAAACATCTCTGCTTCTGAAGTACGTCGTGGACATAGGCCGCTTTCTTAGAGTCCCACATCGTTAATACTCGCAATAGAGAAATGGAACTTTCTGTTCATGATTGAATAAGTTCAATAATCATAATAATTCAATTAAAAATCCCCTCTGATAAATTATGGTGGAATGAAAAATGATAGGCATTACTTTTGAAAAGCCCATCATATATATATATATATATATATATATATATATATATATATATACTAGCTGTACCCTGCCACGCGTTGCAGTGGCTCAATTTGGTGTAATGGAAAAATTTAATAAAAGAGAAAATGCATGTTTCTTATATTAGTACAGCAATCCACTGCAAAAAGTGAAAAAGAAGGCGAAACTGAAAAAAATGGTACTCTTGCAGAATTTGATTTGGATCCTCGAGAGTTTCTGTCAATCATTCATGTTTTGGACTTGACCAACAATCAGTGGATGAAGCCGAACGTAGCAAAAATGTTGAAACGCTAAATGCTTTTTTTTGTTATTGTTTTAAAAAATGTGATTTAGTAATTAATATTTGGTTGATGGTGGGGGAGGGGGGTTACTATACACAGATTCGAAAAAGTCGTCCAAAAACAAATAAATGAAAGCAAAGGTAAGGTAATTTACGTTTCTACCTAATTGGATAATTGTTTAGTGTTTTTATGTAATGTAAAATGTTTAATTGTCTCAAAAAGCAGAAATGGTCGCGAATTCTGTTGAATACGTTAAGTTTGGGAAAGTAAGTTGAAAACTAAAAACTATACAAAACAGTGTCTGAAACTCACCGAACATATGTTACCATGACATAGGCTGGCATAATCGGTAGGTTTCTGACAGTATTTTGTATAGTGTTTTAGTTTTAAATCACTTTCTCTAACTTAAAGTAATCAACAGTGTCCACCACCATTTGTAGCTTTCAAATACACCAATAAACACTGTTTTTCGAGCCGACTAAACGTTACATTAAATGAAAAGGGTTTATATTACTAAACACAGATACAAAGAAGTTGTCAAAAAATAAATATATAACAAATAAATGTTATCAAAGGCAAGAAAAGTAAGTGTTCTACCTAACTGGATAAGATTTTAGTGTTTTTATGTAATGTATAATCGGTTCAAAAACATTCAATGTTTATCGGTATATCTGAAAAATACAAATGGCGGCAGACTGTATCGAACACGTAAAGTTTGGGGAAATTTTGGGAAAATGAGTTTAAACTAAAAAACTATACAAAATACTGTTAAGAACTCACTCAATATATGTTACCATGATGTAGGCTGGCATATAATCGGTGGTTTTAAACTTTTGCTCGATACAGGTGACGACTTTTAAAAATCCCTTTCAGTGATTACCTGGTTTGAGGATATTTGTACAACTAAACGGCAAATCTGCTAAAAAAAATCCGGTATTATTTTACTTTAAGGCCCGTTTCACGTTCATATATAACGAAATATTTTATTGTAGATTTCGGTGTGCTAAAAACGAATCTGCAAACCGTTTACGTAGCAAAAAAAAAGTTTTTATGACATTCATGAAATTACTTTTTCGAAAAGTGGGTGATTACTTTTCAATGTAAATTTAACTTAGAATGAGCACCCACTTTCTGGCCACCTGAGAGAGGGGCATTTTTCTGTTTCTTGGCTAAAAAGTTTTTTGTTTGATTTCTTTTGCATGGTAATAACCCCTGAACTCTGGGACTATTTTCCATTTAACAGCCGTAGCCTTCGTTTACGCTATGCGTAAGCATAAACGAAAGCTGTTTAGCCAATAAACATGGGAAAAAATCCCCCCCTCTTTCAGGTGGCTAGAAAGTGGGTGCTCATTTTAAGTTAAATTTACATGGAAAAGTGATCGCCACTTTTTCGAAAAAGTAATTTCTTCATATCATAAAAACTATTTTTTTGCGACGGAAACGGTTTGCAGATTCGTTTTTAGCACACCAAAATCTACAAAAATTTTTTTTGTTATTTACGAACGTGAGACGCACAGCCCTTAATGGAAAATTATATAAAAAATCCGGGGGAAAATAGTTTTCAATAAA
Organism: Euprymna scolopes; assembly: GCF_053919585.1. NCBI lineage: Eukaryota > Metazoa > Mollusca > Cephalopoda > Sepiida > Sepiolidae > Euprymna > Euprymna scolopes. Next base: position 31,233,954 of record NC_136488.1, read on the forward strand.
AACAGCAATTGAATTCGATAGAAAAAAAATGGATGCTATTTTTTTTTCTTTCTGTGTGTTTCTTGGCTAAAAAGTCTTTTTGTTTGATTTCTTTTGCATGGTATTAACCCCTGAACTCTGGGACTATTTTCCATTTCACAGACGTAGCCTTTGTTTATGCTATGCGTGAGCATAAACGAAAACTGTTAAATATGCATTCGCGTACCAAACTGCCTTGTCAAAAAAACCTTTAAGCCAATAAACACGAAAATAAATGTCCCCTTCCTCAGGTGGCCAGAATTTGGGTGCTCATTTTAAGTTAAATTTAGATGGAAAAGTGATCACCCACTTTTCGAAAAAAAAATTTTCTTCAGATCATGAAAACTATTTTGGTACTCCTTGGGCGTTGAGTTCCATGGCGACCCGCAGAATTATTTAATGGTCGTTCCCTTAGTGTCCCCCCTAGTCAAGGCTAACGCATGCGCACGTAACATTTTTTTTTTTATTTACTTACGTGGTGGAGTTTCTATACTGATAGGTTTTTTGAAATTTTTTCACTGGATTATTATTGATTGAACACTAACCAGATTATGAAAAAAAATTGAAAAAAAAATCATTTCAACATTTGAAAGGGGTACTCACTTTTTACTTACCACCTTCTGGTAAATCGGTCACTTTTTATTTATTTATTTTTTTTTTCTAAATACGGAAGTGTCTTCGGGAGATATAAAATGGTCGCATGTTGACGAAGCAATGTATCGGGAGGCGTACGGGATTAAAAATGATTGGTAAATTTTTAGATTAGGTCCACCTCCTCAATTTTCTTTTAAATGACGACTTGAAATGGTTTTCGACTATGCTGAATACGAAAATCGCATCGAAATTTTGCAGAAATAAGTAGTTATCAAGATATAAAAAGTTGTATTATGCATTGTAATCTTTGGCGGCCATCTTTTTTACGTGTGTGTATTTGTTTATGGCGCGTGTGTACGTAAAAAGATGGCCGCCGAAGAATACAATGCATAATACAACTATTTATTTCCGCAAAATTTCAATGCAATTTGCGTGTTCAGCATACTCGGAAACCTATAAATGTCGTCATTGAAAGGAAAATTGTGGAGGTGGACCTAATCTAAAAAAATACCAAATTATTAAACATTTCTCCAGCATGTTAGTGAAATTTATAATACTTTAACAAAATTAAAAAGAAACAAAACAAAAGTTTTGAAAAAAAAACTCACTTTTCACAAAAAGAATTTAAAAAAAACCCCACAAACTGACTAAATAAGTAAAAAAAAATATAATTAAAAATCTCGAAACTTTATTCTCATGAAAACAATAAAAAAAATCCTGTTCTCTCTATTTTTTTTCTTTGAGAAACAAATATATTTCTGACTTACAAATGCGGTAGAGACTCATTATTTTTACTTTCTATGGTTTTGATATACCGCGTTTTTATTGGTTACAAAATGGGTGACTGATTTATCAGAACGTTGTAACTAAAAGTGAGCATCACTTTCAAATGTCGAAATAATGATTTCTTTTTTACATTTTTTTTTTTAATAATCTGTTTAATTAGTGTCCAATCAATAATAATCCAGTGAAAAAAAAATTCCAAAAACCTATAAGTATAGAAATTAAGCATGGGAGTAATGGTTGTACAACAACGTCGCCTTTCGCACTTTTACAAACATTTTTTTAAAAAAGTAACTAAACCATTTATTGATAATTTGTCACGTGTACAAACATTTATTTATTTACGTAGGCTTAACTCCTTTCATGAATAAGAAAAGTTTTACTCTTTAAGAATAATAAAAGGAAAAAGTTACTGAACATTTATAAAAGGACTTCTTTTCATGAAGGCCAGAGGAATAGTTGGCCGAAAATTCGTGAAACAACAACTAATAAAGATAAGAATAATAGTCCGCAATAAATAAAAATGAGGCTAATGCAGAGAGCGATCCGCGCTATTTTTTAAATCATATTTCCACGTTTAAATAACGTTTTATGATATGTTTTTTTTTATTTATTCAATTGTAAGGTTAAAGTACAGAATAGGTACAAAACATCCTTACCTCCCCATGTTAAGAATGACTTTTTAAATAATAACATTATTTCAGCACGGATCACTCTCTGCATGAGTAATCTTATATAGAAAAAAAAACTCAAAAGCAAGCAACAAACTTTTTTTTTTGGCCTTATATAATAAAGAAAAGATGTGTAAATTAATAAATTTGGAAGATAAACAAATGAAATATGTTTTTTTTTGTTTTTTTTCTTTTTTTACTTATCGAGTTAACAGAAAATGAAAACTTTCGTCAATTCGTGGCTGTGAAATGAATCGAACCGGAAGTTCAGTTTTATCAACATAACAGATTCGCAGAAATGGTGAAAAAATATATTTATTTTATTTAATATTTTAATTTTAATTAGGTAAATTTATTTTAATAACATAAAAACATACCTCGACTCTAAAAATGGGTTCTCTGAAAATTTCAAATAAATTGGTAACGTAGAAATATGGTTTTATTCTTTTAGAACGAACCAACTTTACATTTATATATATATATATATATATATATATATATATATATATATATATATATATATATATATATATATATATATATATGAGATAGTATTGTAGTAATCATTAGTATTGGGGGTTTTGATAGAGTCTCTTACTTAAGGGGGCGGTTTGTCAGGAGTTTGTTTATGTTGGACTTGAAGACGTCCAAATTGTAATCAGGTGGGAAACAGGCAAGCGGTAGAGAGTTCCACTGGCGTGAAGTTCTAAGAAAGAAGCTTTGCTCATGGAATCTACGTTTGAATTTAGGCACAGATAAAGAGTGGGGAAAATTATTGACAGTAGTTTCAGCCGGACGGGTGTTTCTCGTGAAAGATTGGCGAGGGGGGGACGAGGGATTGGAGCTCAGACGAGCACCTGCCATGGAAATAGCGATATATATATACATATATATATGTATATATATATATATATATATATATATATATATATATATATATATATATATATTGTAAATTGGTATATTTAGACAGTATTTTTCAATTCAAGCAAACACTTTTGAATACAACGGAAATACTTTGCTTTATCCTTCTTTTTTTTTATTTTTTCAACTTTTCCTATATCTTTTTTATATTGAAATCGAAGAGATAAATAGCAGTTCCATAAGAATCATGAGTGCTTTCCCTTCGACTACGAATCATCTTCATGTGGAATTGATAAAAATTGTTGAATTGAAAGTAAGCATGTTTCTAACGACAACTCTCCATTGGTGGCAATGTCACATTCAGGCAGGCGTTTTTTACTTACAGGGTCAAATAAATATAACAAATCTTGCACATCCTAAGTGCCCAACAAATGGAACATTATAATTATAATAAATGATTAAAATAGGTTTAGCTGAAGATTTTGCTGCAGTTTCACAGTATATCCTATCATCGCAAGCGGACTCTTGCTTCTCATGTCTTTACATATTTGAAGACCATGAGCTTCTGAAATCTGGTCTACCATATAACTGCACTTAAGCTACCATTCTCTGTCCCCCGTTCTCCCCCTCTCTCCCTCTCTCTCTCTCTCTCTCTCTCTCTATATATATATATATATATATATATATATATATATATATTGTAAATTGGTATATTTAGGCAGTATTTTTTAATTCAAGCAAACACTTTAAATACAACGGAAATGCTTTGTTTTACTATTCTTTTTTGACTATTCCTATAGTCGTTTTTATATCGAAATGGTAGATATTAGAAAAGTTCTATAAGAGTCACGACTGTTTTCGATTCGACTACGAATCATCTTCACGTGAAATTTGTAGAAATTGTTGAGGTGAAAGTTAACTTTGGTAAAAAGTGAAAAGTGAAAGCAGAAAGATAGAAAAATAAAATCGTCAATAAATTTTAGGCTGTAGTGACCGATTAAGGATTTTTAAGTTTACGGTAGAATTGAATAATAATAGAAAACTCCCATATTTATCGATACTTCCAACAATAGCTTTAACGTATCTTGAAATCGGCGTAAATTCCAGACTCCTGAACTTTTAGAGTGAATTTTCATAATATTGCAATATAGCTGAAATTAAAATTTATTAAATCGCGCAAAACTAATCTCATCCACGTGAAATAAATAATATAAAATAGCTACTCATTGATTATCACTTTCCTACCTACATTCTTGATGAAAAAACATGCTAGAAATCCTACTCAACCCTAACAATAATATTAACCAGCGCCATAATACAAATTCTCTTAATATATTTTACTAGAACCAAATGCAAACACATTTTAGAATGGAAGAAAAGGCAATGAAAAGCATCGCGAATAGTTACTTAAATCCAGGTGATAGCAACAGTAAGATTAAACTTATTACATGTCATAAGCAGTATAAAACTTAAAACACCGTAGTTATAACCAACTCCTCCCCGGCTATGAAAACATTACAGCAAACTAATTCTGTATATAAATTCAAATGTATTCTAGGAGAATATAACTCCCATAAAAATAACACTAAGTACTTATGCATACATTGGATACACAACAACAGCATCGTCCCGCACCCTGGCTATGCATTTAACCAACACTCTTGCCATATATCAATATTTACAAAAAGAGCACAACCCTAACCCTTCTACCCTTTGCCAAATGCTTGCAGATAACTCTAAAATTGTTCAGCATGCAACTAATCTATAAAGGTAAAAATACTCGATGCAATTTACATAAGAACGAAACAACCTACTATTAAATACATCGCATTCGATACATGTAGCAACATAGTAAAATGTCTGGCATAGCATGAAATTACCGGGCTTTACTAATACTGAGTCCCGGACGTTTACATTGTAGAGCTCAGATTTTTAATCGATTTACTTTTTAACCAACTTTTGATCGACTGTTATTTTATTAACCAATTTATTGCGGATTTTATTTTTCTACTTTTCTACCTTTCATTTTTTACTGCAGTATGCTTTCACTTCACCAATTTCATTAATTCCACCCGAAAATGATTCGCAGTCGAAACGAAAGCTCGTGATTCTTACGGGAATTTTATTAATATCTTCGATTTCGATATTAAAAAAAACTATATGAAACATCGAAAAAAAATTAAATAAAGAATGATATAACAAAATATCTTTATTGTATTCAATAATGTTTTCTTGGACACACACACACACACACACACACACACACACATATATATATATATATATAATTTAAGGATTCAGAGAGATAGATGATGGACTTGGAGTCTACATTCGTTACGCCCTCCCTTTACCTAGAGAGCTCAATCTAGAATGAGATGACCAGGCCTTCATATGCTTTAAGCTAACCTGATAGCACTGTTAGTTACTTATGTTTTCTCTACTGTTCTCCTTCGAATCAGGACTATACATTTAATAGACCATTTTCTGACAGTATGGATACAGCACTCTTCTTAGATAATAACGTCCGGGTACATGTATTTGGGGATTTGAATGTCCACGGCATTATTTGCTTTGATTTATCGACTTACACGGACGCAGCTGGTAGTAGCACATATAACTTCTCTGTATCGTATTCTCTAACATAGACATTCGCATTCCCGACCCGATTCGTAGATCGAGAAGAACAGCAACCTGGTTTCTGGACCAATTCTTAAGCGCAATACCCAAGGATTTTGCGACAACTGCCCATAGTCCACTAAAGAACACTATTAAGTTGTTATATTGGTTAACATTTCTCTAAGTTCTCGACCTCAAGATGAGGAACCGTTGCTCAAAATGAGGAGATGCTTCAAAAAGCAACCAGACAATACATTAGGATGCCACATGAACTAACATCTTTTGTTTTCATCTGAATAATGTGCCAAGAAAACAAGTGAATGGTGCAAAGCAGACAGTAAAGCTCATCTTCCCACAAGGATGTATTATAATAAGCCCCGCTATTCCCAATGGTTTGCTCCAATTTGTGCAGCTACTATTGCGCAAAGACAGCATGCATTTCGCGGATTCGTTCACAACCAATCATTACAAATAGGCAAAAGTTAATATAAGAAAAGGCATACCGAAGTGACCAGGGCGTATCGAGTTGTAGGGAACTCGTAATGTCTGGAAAAATTATAATAGTGAGATAAATAATGGACAATCAACAATTCACCTACTAATTAATAAATATGAGGTCGCTGGCACGGCAACCGATAAAACTGATCTGCTTGCTTACCGGTTTGCCTCCAACTCCATCTCAGACCCTTCAAGCCACTTCCTTCAATATTTCCCTTTGCGGACAGAATCCATACTCGTAGATCCGAGAATCACCTCTTCATATGTACGTGATATCATAAAAAAAACCTAGACACCACCAAGGCGTGTGGTCTGATCTCATCCCTGTCATCTCCATTAAGAAATGCTCTGCTAAGCTAGCCTTAGTCTTCTTCAAACACTTCAACAACTACTTAGCTAAGTCTTACTTCTCTAATAGCTGGAAAATCGCCTCTGTTGTACCAATATCTTATAGAATTTAATTCTTTTTTTTTGTTATAATTTATGTGGAACAAGGTTTTAAATATTTGGCTGCAGAGTAAACCTTACATTGCGTTCGGAGTAATTGATATTTTCTACACTGATGATTGCGTAAACATAGAACACTAGGATCTGTAAATAAAAATAAATAATATGTATATATAATTTTTATTTTCGAGTTGTATTTAAATGATAACAATGCTTCTCTGATGAATATTATTTGAACGAAGATCATGAGTGACTGATGTATTAAAATGAATTTGCTACTGGAAAATGCTGTACTCATCCACGTTTATTCAATTCAACAATACCCCGTAATTATTTATTAGAACCTGTTTTTCAAAATCAGTATGCAAATTAGGTATCCAACTATTTACTCATGTGACTGTAATTCATGTTTCCCTATTACATAAATAATTTTAATAATACGTACTAATGAGTGTTTTGAATAAAATCTAACTCTGAAACCATTATATATATATATATATATATATATATATATATATAAATATATACAGGGTGGCCCCCCAAAAACGGGTCCCAACTCTAATTAGGCTCCGTTTCTTAGTGTTTTGTTCGAATGAAATGAAACTTTGGTCATAACTAGTTTATTATATTCAAAACATCACATCAAAACACTTGGGTCTTTGACCTTTTTTCTCCGTTCTACAGCATATGTTCTAGATATACTTTCTATGTTTTTTTGTTTGTTTTTGGTCACCCTGTATATATATATATATATATATATATATATATATATATGTGTGTGTGTGTGTGTTTGTGTGTGTGTGTGTCTACGTTTGTGTATATGCGTGTGTTTTATTGAAGGATTAGTAATAATAAAAAACGTAATGGTATAAACACAAAATATATTAATATTATTAATAAAAGTATATTATAGAAAGTAGGTGTTCGATTCTTTGGACATAACTGCCAACAATATCTCGCATGACGTTTGGTCATAACTGTATTCGTAATGTCTGCTGGATATATATATATATATATATATATATATATATATATATATATATATATGTGTGTGTGTGTGTGTGTGTGTGTGTGTGTTTGTAAGTAAAATAGCCCCCCACCAGACGTGTAAAATTAATACATTTAACAGAACACTTATGCACTAATTTTTCTCCTTACCAAATTACAATCATAATACTAAACCGCATTTCTAGTTTCCTTATACCAATTTTCATTGAAATCCATTATATGAATTTTGTTCTTGAGAATGCCTAAAATATTTAACCTTAAGCTTAAGATATCTTAAGAAGCAACTGAAAATCAAGGATTCTTACTTAAGTGGTGTCTAATATCTACGTACCAAATATAATGTACACCTGATATCTTTCACTTTAAAATGGCTAGTTATCTCCATATAATAGCAAGACAAACACTTTTTAAATGCTCAAAACCAAATAAAATTTGGAGATTATGTAATACTTGATGTACAATACTTATTAAAATTTCACACAAATAAGAAGTATCTGAATTTTCACGAAAGGGTTTTATCCACTTTCACTCCATTTGTATAAAACTTTACTGACTAAATATAGCCCACATGTAGATCTCTCACTATTGTCAGCTGTGTTCTCAAACTAATAATTATCAGTTCATTACTTTAGGAGCGAATTCCGTGCATAAAAATAATAGACACCCTCATATATATATATATATATATATATATATATATATATATATATATATATATATATATATAAAAGTGAACGTGTCTGTGTGTGTATGTGCGTGTCTGTGTGTCTGTGTACATTTCCCTACGCAATAACTCTGTCAATTTTCAGTCTACAGACTCGTAATTTGATATACAGGGTACTGAGACTGGGGAAAATCGATGTGATCGGTTTTCGGCCAGAAATTTTGCGATTAAGGGGTGAAATTTCAACGCTTTTACCTTTGAGAACTCTACCAAACTCCTCCGACAATTTTGGGTCTAAACACTTGAAATTTTAAATATAGGTTCCTTGGACATGAATCTAACTTAATAACTTAATTTGAGCCCAAAACAATAAATGGTAAGGGGTCATAATAGGGGTCAAAGTTAAAAAAAATTGACTGTTTTTTTGGGGGTTTTTTTGCTCAGCATAAACCTTCAAACACCCGGGCAACGCCGGGCACCCATGCTAGTATATATATATATATATATATATATATATATATATATATATATATATAATTATTTTTTTACTATATTAATTAAATACCTACAGACACTAGTGTTTCATCCTTTCGGGAATCTTCAGTGCAGGGTGTCACGAAAACACCAGTCGAACGATTCGAACTCAGCAACACGAGACATCTCTCGATTAGCAAAGACCGTATTTATTCGGCTACAATTAAGCGCGTGAAATAACGTTGAATTTAAACATTTTAATTTTAAATGTTCTTTACGTCAGTCAGACAGTGATCTAATTGTTATACGATTATCTATGCATAAGAGCTAAATTGACCGACTTTAATTCAACTGAAAGTGCTCAACGATAAGGAAACGAATTTCTTAAAGTAGCTGTCATAATATATATATATATATATATATATGCGTGTATATATATATATATATAAATATATATATATATATATATATATATATATATAACACGGGTCAGTTTTCTTAACTCACACTGATATATCTTGTAAAGACGTAACAAACTTGTCTAAAGATGAAAAAATAATATTAATTATAGTTGTAATACCACTTTTAATTAAGGCGCATTTTGATTGCGATAAAATAATTGTATTGCAATTACCGGTACAGTTCTTTATTAAAACGCTATTTACATGTTTCACTCGCGCCTCTAACAGAGGCCACTGAGAGGAAGAAGGCCTGTTACCTGAAAAATGGCTGCAGGCAATGTAGGTAAGATTTGTCAAACTGTTACTGTTGATACTATATGAAGGTATTTTTTTTTAAAAGAGCATCAAAACATGTTAAAAAGAAAAGAAAGGTAGCCAATTTGATGAATAATGAAACTGAACTTTATTCAATATAAAATATAAATATTATCTATGTAAAATTACGTAATTTTAAAGCAATATACAATCTAATACTGATAAAACTGAATTATGAATTTAGGGAAGAAACAATTTAAGAAAGATATTAAACACAAACAATTCTTGGCCTTCAGGACAAGATCACAGTGTAGTATCTGTTCCTTCATGACTGGGACAATTTTAATTTTTGTTCCTATCTAGAGTGCCCCTTATTGAGGAGCTGAATGGTTCCCCACAAGATTATATGTTGAAATAATACACAAATTATATTTAAAGTTTTGGTTTTCTGTTCTTCTGTGTCCATTTTTTCCCATGTTTTTCATCAAAAGCTGTAGCGTATTTTCATCAGTTATATGGTTACGAATCCTATACTCCACCATAGTCTTTATTTTCATATCAGTGCAGAATAGATGAAAACGAAAATGAAGTTCACATAAATAAAGAAATAATCTCACCATGGTGTGAACATTGGTTAAAAACTAAGAAAATGTAATAAAAATCTATGATATTAAATCAGGGTTGTGTGAATTTGGGAGGGGACATTATTATTATTATTATTATTATTATTATTATTATTATTATTATTATTATTATTTCAATAACTACGAGTTGTCTCACAGGCCATCATCAGTGATCGGTCACTGGCAGTAACCTGATTTCCAGTGTTCTCCACCTCTTGACTACTCGTGCAGATGATTGTACGTTATCGCATCAACCGTTGGCCATTGATTTCTCGTTGGCATCAGCCATTTGTGTTTGGGAGACAAAATGCCCCACCCCAAGGTACCAGATATCACTACCCAAATTCTCAACTTGATAGGGAGTATTATATATATATATATATATATATATATATATGTGTGTGTGTGTGTGTGTGTGTGTATGCTTATTTAATTTGATTTTACTTTTTATTTATACCAAGTCTATAATTGAAGAAGTTCAATGTAACTACAGAGCATATATAAATAAATGACAAGAAGTCTATATTTCAAATTTCAAGATATTGTCCATCTTACCGTTTATTTGTTTCCTTAAAGAAATTGAAGTTAAAATATTCAATTCTTGACAGAGATTGACATAATAATTGCATGAGGATTCTGCGCTACAAAAAAAGGTGTTGTCAGAAATTGAACATTTCAACATACTAAAAGAAATAAACAGTAAGAAGGACAACATCTTGTGATTAAGAATATAGATTTTTTATAATTTATTTAAAACATCGTTAAATTCACTACTCGTTCAGCAATTGACCTTAAAGTGTCAAGTTGAGTACGTGTGCATACACACACACAGACACTCATACATCCATGCAAGCGTATACATGAGCCTACATGCATATATTGATTCAGACATACATGCATTCCCACGCATATATGCAAGCATACGCGCACATACAGATACTTATACTCGTGAACACATACATCGACATACACACAGCTGCACGCTCATACATACATATGTGGACAGCAGATAGTAGGCACATATACTCTCACATACACATACATATACATAGGTACGTACATATATCGATACCCTCATGTACACAGGAACACACACATGGACTCATACATGCATATATACACTTACACACATACCCAGATATACAGACAGTTATTGGTATAGACATATTCGTCTACATAGATGTAAATCTAAATTCATTCGTGGATATATAGACGTAATACTTTCGTTAAACGTAGATATGAGTATACATGGATATAAACATAAACTCATTACTAGGTGCATAGACGCAATATTTTCATTAGTGGAGGTTTTTAATGATTTGATGTGGGTGCACACGTGAGCAGCGACGCACACACACGCATATACATACACACTTACAGATACACACATTTGGGACCATTTGAGTTTTCAACTATTATAAGGCCATCATCTCTGTATAGGCCTATGTTTTTGTTATTTAGTGTGTTAGTTAGATTGTATAGGATGAAGAGACCGACAAGGTCAGTTGCTTCTGCTGAGTCTGGCGCTCCCATTGAGAGGTCAAATGATCAGGATTTGTTCTTCTTAGTCCATTGGGTGCCTTGGCTAATTAGGGCTGTTTTTCTAGACTTTTTTATAATGTCCATTTCAGATGTGTGTAGGTCGGAGAGTAGAGAGGCAATTTCCAAGGCTTCGTCAAACAGTTCTTTTGATATGGAGGGATAGTAGCTTTCAATATCGAACTGGATGAAGGCGGCCTTCTTTTTATTTTGGATGTTGTTGAACCATTCTATAGTGTCCTTAGTGTTAATCCATTGGTTTAGTTCGTATTTGGTTTTCATTTGTAAGTTAATTCTTTCTAGTATTCTTTTGCTAATTTTTCCTATTTCGAGCTTAGTGGGGTTTATGAGTCTAGTTTGAGGTTTTACCTCGAAGTTGGGTTCGTGGTCCTTAAGCATTATGTAGGCTTCTTTGTTCGCTAGTTTTCCGACTCTGTCGCTGATGTTGAGTGTGTCAGTTATGTTTTTGCTATCTAGATTGATGTCTTTGATTAGATCTATATCCGATTTTTTATATTTGGTGATGATGTTTTCTTTAAGCAATTTTAAGTATTTTTGTTTTTGGATTTTGTAGAAGTTATGTGTCTTGTCAGCTTTGACATACAGTAATTTGGAGGAGTTAATGTTTTTGACTAGTTTGTCTAGGTGGTGTTGCAATGTTTTTTTTCTGTGGTGAAAGGATACTTTGTTGGTAAGTTCCATGAGATCTGGTTCGAAGTTGTGGAGTAGGTCAGCAATTGGAGGTGTATCCTTATTGACGAATCCGTGGTAGTCCTTGTGGTTGTTCTTTCATCTTTTCCCTTCAGAAAGAAATTTGCTTTCAATCAGGTCAACGGGAGCAATGCGGATGTATATGTATGCATGTATGCATATGCTCATGTGTTTACATGTTGAGGTGGAGATGTATGCATACATGTGCGCGTTTTTTTATGTGTGTGCGTGTGTGTATGCGCGCATGTGTGTGCTCGCGCGTCCGGCCCCAGGCTAACCTTCTCAAAGCACTTAACAAAAAAACGACCCTGGTGTCTCTGTCCCGTGGGGAGGCAAAGTAAATAGGAATAACAAATAAAAATCAAATAGATAAACCGAATCGTAGCCCCCCCTGCCTCCCGGCCTAAGCGAACATCCAACAGATCAAGACATACTTACCAAGAAATCATCTCACTAACGAGAGCCAAAAACCTAAACCTTAGAACCCGAAATTAAAAGTACCCCCTCTTATTACCCTTACATATCTCCCTCCACCTCCATATATCCCTATGTCCTTAGTCACACCAGAGATGAACTTCCCAGACCCCCCACAAACACCTAATGTTCTGGAACTCCAAAACAAAAGCATTACTGACCTACCAAGCACGCCCTCCCACCTTCTCCCTTTTCTCTTTCCGCTTTTTTCGCGCCCCTCCCCGAACATCATTCATTCTTTCATTCCACCATAATAAACGAACATTTCTGTAAAGTCTGAGGAGGCTACATAACGGCCAAAAAAACGGTCACGTAGCTGAAACAATAATGTAACTAAACAGAAAAAAACCGTAAAAAAAATAAAACGTATATATATATATATATATATATATATATATATATATATATATATATATATGCAGATATATATGCAGATATATACATAGTGTATACTATATATGCTTGCCGACTTAGAAATTATACGCACAATTTCCTTCAATTCTTCTCTAAATTATCCGTGGTCTGTAGGTAGAATGTTACCCTACGAAGTCAACTGTGGTTTTATGACTGGGTGAGAATCTCCTTACCATCAGTAAGTATCACTTCCTACACCGATAATTGCGTAGATAAACATTAATTTCTGTTGGCATAAAAAATTGTCAATATTTATTAAAAATATTATATAAAAGCTGACATCCCAGCGTTACCCCATCGTAAAATACATTTACACAGATCTTAATTTATGCAGATTGGGTATGTATCATTACAGAACCAATTCTCTATTGATTGTTATATTCTACAAGAAATAATTTTCCCGGTAGACTAATCTGTAATAAACCCTGATAATAACGATAATGTCGTTAATCAGATTTCGTCTGTGTTTGTTTACAATATCATGTCAACTGATATTTGGGCTTTACGATTAATGCCATGGAAAAGTCACTTCTGATTAATATTTAGTTTACAAATATGCAGATGGAGATATAATTTGCAGCGATTTTAAATGGTATCTCCTTTTTTATCACAAATTAAACTCATTAATAAGAAAAAAATTAAAATGAAATGGTGGGGTACACTACTTCAAGCTATTGATGAATTTGCGCATGCGCAAAAGATATATGAATATATTGGCAAGTTGGAATGGACATGTTTGCATTTTAACAAAGATTTTACTTGTTATAAACCATCCATCGTGTATGATTATTATTTCCTGTCACTTTCAGTGCTTGCTAATCAGCAGTTTAAGATTTTATCGGTTGAATATTTGACACACACACATAGATACTCTACTGTTTTCTTTCTATAAATATGAGTTTTTTCCTTATATTTTAGAGAGATATAGAGAGAAAAGGGGAGACGCAAGGAGAGGAAAAGCGCGAGACTTGGAATCAACACTACAGTTTGTAGCCTACACTTATTAAAGTGACTTCGGTTTGTGGAAGTGCATATTTATGTGTTCGCCTAGGGAACCTGTTAATAATATTTCCGTATGAATGGGTCATTAATTCATAACAGAATGCTAAAAGTATCCATCACTCGGTTCCATACGGCCCGAATTCACTCAAACCAACTTTACTGTAGTCGATAAGTACATGTAAAGGGTGTTTTTCTAGAGGCGGCGAACTTTGAATTAAAATAAATCGCAACTAAATATTCTTATTATACAAATATGTGATTTCTTCCGAAGAATAATTTTTGGCATTTATAATGAACACATATATATATATATATATATATATATATATATATATATATATATATATATATATATATATCATTGCAATTTGAAATTTGCTGCATCTAAAAACGCCTTAAAGATATAATTAATGGTAGAAAAGCGTACGTTACAATGTGATTCAGTTTCTAGATAGCCCGTTTTTATAGACAGATGACTAAAGGTGATTATAAAATAGATATCAATTTAAACATATTAAAAAAAAGTTACCTTATTTTAGATTCGATTGGTTCATTATCAGTTCGTATGAATTCGAAGATTCGATTGTTGGCATTGGTTTCCCAGATATTTTTCTAATCAGAATTCTCACTAGAAAGACATCAAGCATTACGCGAGGGACCACATGAAATTTGGTAACCACAACCACTAAACCACCAGCACACCCTGGTCAGTTAAAGCAAATATATAGATGTTGTGTATGAGTACGTAGTCTATCTTTCTTATATTGGTTTAACAAAACACACATTTACGAATTTTTGATATTTTTATTTGTTTTGTCTTGTAGAAGACTAGGATATGAATACCCTAACTAGCTACAAGAAAAAATAATGAAACGAATTGAATGAAGGAAACAAAGAACTCAAATGCTGGAATAAAATAAACATGTCGTTTATTTTCTGTTGAGAAATGAAATTCTTGGGTGCACACGTGTTCATTCACCCGTTGACGACTACGCGCGTGGAAGGAAAGGGGAATGCAATAGAGAAACGCAAAGTGGCAAGCCGGCCTGTAGAAAGAGAGGGTTAAGCTCAGTAGAGAGTCGCGCACATGCCTGTTTTGATGGACCAAAACGAAAGGGATATAGAGTGGGAAAGTCAATCCAGTTCATGGAGATAGAAAGCGTATAAAATGTACGTACGGTCTGTTAGCTTTTTATCCCACATAGTAGCAAGTGGTGTGAGGTACGCGCGTGCACGCGCATGCCGAAAAGGCACGCTGTCGGTCCGTAGACCGTACAGCTCGAAAGCTGGTCCTGAAAGGGAGAAGCTGCTTATTGCATAATCATGTTGACAAACCAGTTATCGTTAGATCACCAAAGTTAAGCAATATTGATCCTGATCAGTACCAAATGAGTGACTATTTGGGAATACTAGGTGCTGTATATGGGAGGATGCCAACACATCCGGCAAAAACTGTTACCATATCCCATGACGGGCATATACTAGCGAATTGGGACCATTTGTGAATTTAATATTCTCATGAAACTAACTCCTTCGGCTCGGGTGAGTACCGCTTTGGCAAGGTACTAGCAACGCTCTTTATGGGAGAAAGAAGATTAGGCAAGAAACGAGATCGTTCCGCATTATTATTAAAGGTATACTATTAATTCGTTGCTAATAGTGTGTTTTTTATACAGAAATGTTATATATCGCTGATGGCCGATCGTCAAATGTGTTTTTAAGTCTATTTAATTTCTAACAAATCAACCTTGGTCATTTCTCGATTTATATACTCGTTGGCGATAATAATAAAAATGCACACAGCTGATTATAAAAATGTCTCGCTTATTTAAAAATTTAACTTTTTTTTTCGAATGACAGTTTTGCAAGTTTAATGGTGTGCCCTGTGGGGCTTGGTATGTTATGTCGCTCTCTCGACCCCTTCTCTGTCTCATTGTCTCTTTTTTTACTGGCCCAGATGACGTCAACATTCCATCCATGTATTGTTTTAAAAATATGAGTCAAACTTGCATGACCGGTATTTTATGTCCCACAATTTGACACCCTTTGACGTCATCTCCCAAGCCTTGCGTCCAGACTTGTGAACGATCTTTGCTTGACGTCACTCCCCGAGGATCTGTATTATCTAGCAGAAATATATTTAAGTTTCAGAAAAAATGGATAATCAATAGCCAAGAAGCCAAGTGAAGAATATGAAGGCATTTACATCTTTGGAGTAACAGTTCAATGATTGAAATATATGTTATGTAAAAATCGGTTTTCAATCAAACCAATATGACGCTTTACGAAATGCTAAAATTTCAATCCCATAAATAATTGTGAGTTTGTTCTGTTCTTTTAACGAGCAAATAAGCATTAATGTATTCATTTTTATTTTTGAACAATTTCTGTATGCTGGTATTTTTTCACATTTTTAAACTATATTTTTTTTAAGTTTAATAATTTTGGGATTAAATTAATTGGATAAATCCATTTAAATAATAAATTTCTTTTATAAACTAATTTAAAAAGTTTTAACGTGAATAGCTACATACAACTTTATCACATAGATATACATTCATTTCTGATGATTCTGTGACAACTTAACATGAAGCAACCCCTAACGAACACTAAAAAGCAAATGGCTTTAATTGCTATCCTCTTTCTTTCTCCACTTTGTTAGGATTCGTTCTCTTCATCAAGTTGCTTTGCACAGAAACTTGAACTCCACAAAAATTTTCCAAATGATGAAAATCATTTCAAGCTCCAAAAGTAACAGGTACAGGTTAAAATAGTAAGGAAATGGGGCGTTAAGAACTCCTATAAAGAAAACAACCAAAAGTTAGATGCACGGAGACTTCACTAGCAGGTCGAATGAAAAGCCAATAACGTCTAAACATCCCATCCTCGTGTCTTTTGGGTGGGTTTGGGCGAATTGCAAAAGAAAAGACTCAATCACTCACATACCAGAATCATTTATCTCGCGCACACATGCTTACACACTAATGAGTCAGGCAAACATAAACGAATTACTACTCACAACTATACACACACTAGCAAAAACAAGGTAAACCAACGCACACACATATACAATGCCATGCTATAAAATACTTCCATGTGTATATTACTTTTGCACGCATATTCATACTATGAACATATAGAGCTGTACATTTTCTGGCCTTATGATTAATTACTGAATTTTCTTTATTACAAATGTATTTGCATTATAAACATTTACTAGCATGAAATAAACGTTGCAATTCTTGGCTTGAATAAAAATTTATTGTTATAAAAATTCGCTTTGCTCCAATTTTCATTAACAAAACTTCTGTTTATGTTTTAGATTGCATTTGCTGCCGGATGACCTTTTTAGTCTCCTAATGCTTCATTTATTCTCTTCTCATATGCATGTATATCTATATACATTAACTCTATTGTATCTACACAATAATTGTTGCTTGCACAAAACCTCCATCAGATAGGCCCAAGTTTTTTTTTCAGCGGTTATATCATTACCACTAGTCCATAACCTCCCAGCAGTATCTCCCAAATTCATCATATGTTGTTGGATTGCCATCATTCTGTGGGATTGTCATATCCACGCTAATGCAGATAAAGCCTTGTTTTGTATTTTCACCATGTACTTTTTCTATTCCATGGCTAGGCTGATTTGAAAACTTCGTTTCTTTGCCAACCTCAGTATTCGTGACGCCATGCGTAATATCGACCGACATCTCTTTGTTTTACTCGACTGTGACTTATTTGCCCTCCCTTAACCTTGCATGACATCCCTTCATATTATCCTTTCATAGGAACTTGCTTTTTCTCAAACTTTGCGCCAATTCTATCTATACTTAGACCTTTGTCAAGATTAATACTAGCTGATGTAATCGCTATCCGATATATCGCTATCTATTATGCAACAATATGATAAAATATCATATTCCTACAATGTCAATACATTACCTCCCTTCAACTCTTAAATTGTGCAAGACATTTCCCTGTGACTTAAGTTTAGCAGAATAATAGCAGATGTCATATTATTTCTCTTTTGAATGTTATTTGCGCACAGTTCAATGTTAAAGAAGCCTCTACATTTTTTAATTAGCCGTCGGCCATATTGTATGCGTTCAGCAAACTGTCCAGATGAGACGTTAAAATAACTCTATGAAAACTAAGATAAGTTTTTTATTTTAATTAAGGCACAAACATACTTTGTTTTGTAAATCCATATTCCTGCTATAATTATCAATACATACGTTATGTGTTTGGCGCGTTTCGCTTCATATTATCTTTCCAACGTTCTGCAAATAACCACAAAATATTTGTTACCACTCCATGGTTAATCTTTTTCCCTTATAAACTCCTTGACTTTTTGATGTCAACCCAAATTTCCTCGATGCCACTGAATTCTAAACGAATAAAAGTAAAGTCTTAATACCAGAAAAATATATATTAAGAATCCAGATATGCAACACAACTGATGAGCGACATTATAGATGTGAGCAGGTTTACTGCATTCAAATATAAATCTGGACGAACACCGTTTGAGTTTCACATTAGGATTTGATTTTGTATTAAAATCAAATCTTGAGGATTTAATATCGTGTTGTTTAATTCATAAAAAAACAGAAGCTATTCAGATGCGAATGCATACAAATAAAGACGTTATCAATGAATTCTTCTGAAATAGAGAAGAATACTTAAAAAGATAAAATAAAATTGGAACGTCGTATCATAATATAAAAACATGAAGGAGTATGTTGTGAGTTTTTGATTGAATGTTTGCATGTTTCGATTAATTTCATTACACATTATCTTTAGATGTTTTAGTTCATTTGCTTGTTTTTTATTCTAAACTTTTACTTCTGTGGTTAAATGCAGAGAAAAAGAACATGACAGAACAATGTTTTTCTTAAATTATTTGAATAAAATCACATTCGCTTTATGAGATTAGGCAAAGATATTAACGACAACACCACTCTAGCAATTCGCATGCTTTTCTATCTATAAGTTGTGGCGTAATGATTAAGCTCATTAAAAGATTAGAAATTACAAATTATCCTTTCAAAGTTGTTGATTAATTAAAATAAGCGAACGTCTGATTAATGCGTTAATGACATCATATTGAAGAAGAAAAGCTGCCTGTCTTTACGTCTAAAACTTTATTCGGATTCAATTCGATGTTAATTTTAGATGCGTCTATTCATATTCCAAAGGGATATTGTCTCTTGATCGATATTTCGGAAAGTTTGTCTGTCATGCTTACGTTTGGAAAACACTTTCATGACTGATAACTACGATTTAATAGATGTATCTTATTTTAATCTCTTCGTGCATGTTTATCAGAATCATTTTCTAGCCAAATGTAAGTGAGTTTACTAAATTATAAAATACAAAAATAAACATCATTTGCACTCCGACGAAAAAGAGTTAGACAAAGTTTACGTTTAAAACAAAACATGAATGGAAATACGTAGCGGAAAGAGGGCCGAGTCGCTGTGGATTAGACCACGGATCAGAGCTGACTAATTTGAGAAATTTTTACTTCCTTCCCACAGAGGATGAATGATAGAAAAATAAACTATATTGCTTGTTGTGCTAAGAGCAATTTAAGGAAAATATAAGGATATTAACTTGAGTGCCCGGTGTTGCCCGGGTGTTTGGAGGTGTATGTTGAGAAAAAATAAGTGGTAGTAGGAAGGAGGGCTCGACCCCGTACCGCAAAGGAGGAAAAGAACGGGAAAAACCGTGACGTTTTTGCTGTTACGACCACCGCCAACTCGAAAGTGACGAAGGTTTGAATAAAGGCTAGACAATCGAAAAGAGGGGATGGCTTCCGAAAATATCGGCGACAAAAAGCGACTCCCCCCTGTAGAAAAGTGCCCAGTTGAGGGTGAAAAAAATTAATGTTTTTAGCCAATGTTCGGTATTTGTCGTCTGAAGGGTTTAGCTTCCAAACGATACTGATCATGTGAAAATCCGTCGCTTCTGCCGAAAGTTTTAGGCAGACATGCAAACATACATACATACATACATACATACATTTAGCTCAAATTTTCGACCCAAACCGATTAAAAAGCTTGTCCTATCTCTGAATACCCTTTATGTAATATTTCAAATGTTTAGACATGAAATTTGGTAGAGATCGCAGAAGTAACCTTTTTTTAAACTTTGTCCCCTATTATGACCCCTTAACATTTATTCTTTTGGGCTCAAATCAAGTTATTAACTTAGATCCATGTCCAAGGAACCTATATCTAAAATTTCAAGTGTTTAGACCCAAAAGTGGCGGAGGAGTTTGGTAGAGATCTCAAAGGTAAAATCGTTGAACTTTGACCCCTTAATAGCCAAATTTCTGACCGTAAACTTATTACAAAGATATTCCTAAATCTCATTACCCTGTATATCAAATTGCGAGTCTGTAGACTGAAAATTGACAGAGTTATTGCGTAGGGAAATGTAAACGGACACACAGACAGACACACAGACACGTTCACTTTTATAGATATACTAGCATTTCGGCCCAGCGTTTCCCGGGTGTTTGGAGGTGTATGCTGAGCAAAAAAAAAAAAAAGATCAATTTTTAAAACTTTGACCCCTATTGTGACCCTTAACATTTATTTTGTTGGGGCTCACATACAGTTATTAAGTTGGATACATGTCCAAGGAACCTATATCTAAAATTTCAAGCGTTTAGTTCAAACATTGTCGGAGGAGTTTTGTAGAGTTCTTAAAGGTCAAATCGTTGAACTTTGACCCCTTAACAGGCAAATTTCTGGCCGAAAACCGATCACATCGATTTTTCCAAATCTCAGTACACTTTATATCAAATTTCGAGTCTGTAGACTTAAAATTAACAGAGTTATTACGAAGGAAAATGTACACAGACACACAGATAGACAGACACACAGACACGTTCACTTTTATAGATATATAGATAGATAGATTAAAGAATATGTGAAACTTTTGCTAACGGATTGCCGAGAATTATTACAATCACTGCAATTAAAGACAAAGATAGACAGACAGCGTTACAGTCACGACTGCTACTGGTTGCGACCGTAATGTTAAGTCAATGCGAAAATCAGTCAGCCTGTCTTATCGAAGTTAAAATTATAAAAATTAATACATTCAAGTATAATTCAAGTATAATTGAAATATAAAGATTAAACTTCAGGTGAACGATGAGACAACACCGTTATGGTTGGTAGTGATGATGAATTTGATGATGATGGTTGGTAGTGATGATGAATTTGATGATGATGGTTGGTAGTGATGATAGAATTTGTTTATTCAAGAGGATGATCATGCATAAAATTAGTTTACATTGTACTTGAAAAAGACAATGTTTTAATCAACTGAGAAGCAGTCCAGCGAATTAGGTCCATAAAAGTGAAGTTCTAAGAAATAAACTTTGCTTATAGACGTTTCGTTTAGTTAGAGAGAGAGAGAGAGAGAGAGAGAGAGAGAGAGAGAGAGAGAGAGAGAGAGAGAGAGGGGGGGGAGAGAGAGACGGGGAGATTATTGACAGTGATTATAGATCGATTAGTATTTGTTGTGGATATTTTACAGAGATGAGACCATGGATTGAAGCTCCACCGAGCCGAATGCCTGCCATAGAAATAATGCAGTATAGAAAAATTAGCAACGTTTCTTCTTTGAAAAAGATGTGTTATAGAGAAAAAGATATCACCCACTAGATTGCGAAGTTAGTTTTGTGCCGTATCTATGATATTGCAACCGTACTACATCTTATGATGTATCTAGCTCATGTATAGATACAGGAAATAATCTCCAGTTGTTGCAAAAAGCATCGCTTGGATTTAATGCGTCCACGCATTGCTATAAATCTCTGTCTTTCGGAAAATCTGTCATGCTCTGATTTGAAGCAGTATGCACGTTGGTGTCTCACGTTTAAGTTTCAGAAACTATATTTATTGGTCGATGAATGGGTGCATCTTAAGAATGGATCCAATTTTGGTTTTCTTCTACTTTTAATTAGAAAAACTGACAAAACTGTGATCTGCGTTTTCTACAATCACTGCATATTTTCCACATGCTTCTGTGAACATCTCCCCTTTTTCGGACCATTCTGCTTTTTATTTTCATGGTTTTTTCTTCTTTTGTCGTTCTAATCTTCTATATTGAACATTGAACAAAGAAAAGACAAAACATGAAACAATCTCCATATTCATGTAATCTTGTTTCGTGTGACTTTTCCCCTAAGCTGGTTATAATCTAACGGGCACGTTTGAAAGATGGGGACTATTATGATTACAAGAAAAGTGGAAGTAATGGACATGCCAGAAGATTCCTTTTAGCACTGCATAAAACCGTGACAGAGAAGAATTAAAAACTGAGTTTAACTCGAGTGTTTTTATTAATGTTGGGGGAGATCAATCGTATTCTGGAGTCGAAAAAATCAGAACATTTGAAGGTATTGAAATGGGGGAAAAATTGTGCCTACTTTCCCAAGCCCAAGATGTCATTTCGATTGCCTTTTTTTTTGTTTGTTTAAAACTTAATTTTCTATTGCTGGTATAATTGGTAAATATTTATCGATTTTAAAACTAAAATCTGTAGACCATCAAATGTATTTATACGTTTCAAAAAATATGTTCACATATACAAATTTCCGGAAAATAAAAACAAGTACAACTTGACGGCTTACTATTGTAAGATTTATAAAAAATCGGAATCGGTAATTGTATCGAAATCAGGAAAATATTGGAATTATTCAATCCCTAGCAATCACATTGAAGAGGAACAGACATATTTTTGACGTCAGCCCCGTTACTTTTTAGACACATTTTAGTTTCGTCTAATGTGACATAAACATTTATTCTTTAGTTATCATGCCATTCGAGAGCTTGAACTTGAACAATCAATGTAACCATGTTCTGTTTACTATTTTTACTGAGTAAGGATTGGTCTCGTCACTGTTTCAGCTGTGAGGAAGCTTGAGTAGAAATACCAGTCGAAGATTTGTTCTCGACAATCAGCCCGACGGATTCGGAGCCATTTTAGTGTCTCTTCACCTCTTGGACTGAGGTATTCGTCCTAGGTTATTCCTAATACGTTCAGCTTCCGGGCTTTAGGGTGGAGTAAGCTAATTGTTACTGCCTGAAATGCCCTGACTGTGGAATGCCGACAGGGTTGTCCAGTTAATTTTTGCCGTGCCAGGATGTTCCTTCTTTAAGGGTGTTTGCATAACACTCCTCACTTTTCGGCCTTGGGTCACATTTTCCTGCGGCGGGAAGGAAATAAATAACTACTTTCTTTCCGGTAATCATACTCAAGCTTTTCTATATTTGTCGGATAATTGGATCAATGGAAGCCAAAGATCGCCAGACATTATTTTTTTTTAATTGCGGGCAATTAATAATTCAACAATCATCTGGTGAGTTAAGCGATCAGTTAATTGAATCGCATGTCGTTCATCAAAGTAAATAGATTGATTACAGCATGCCTTCATATATGAAGTCACGTTCCCCCTCTTGTGTCATAGACTTCCCTTCCCACGATTCTAGATTCCGATCCATTATTGACCCTTTGATAACTTGTATACAGAATTTTCTGTTTGAAAACATAATCTAATCGATAATCAATATAATATTCTGCTTGTTCCTTCCTGAGTTAGTCCATACGTTACGCTCTGCAAAAAGCCAAATCCGATTTTTGACAGTCAAACTGCTTAAAAAGGCCAAATTCAAGAAATTTCGCTTTAAAAGGTCAATCTGGCAATCCTAGACAAGAATAACAGAATGACCCCTCTTCTACGTAGCCTCGTTTTCAAATAGTATTATAATAATGTATGATCGTTTTTATAAAGAAACTCATAGAAATTTCGACGTACAGTGTTTTTCTTTTTCACTGAAAAAAGAAGTCAGCGAAATGTTATGTAAAAAAGAAAACATTCGAGAGAAACAGAGCAACAAAGAAGAGTATTTCCTGCAAAGACGTACTGGACTGAAGAAGTAAATTAAAAAAATATCTCTCACAACGTGATTTTATTATTTGTATTGAACTATGTAACACAATATTACTTTCTAGGTATTTATTTGTACTTAATAATTTATTTCATCTAAGCCAGTTCTATGGTTAAAATACAATAGACTCCGTTTTCATAGAAATGTTAATAAACTCATATTTGCAGCGTGTTATTTTTTTTTCTATCCCTAAAAATATTTTTGTGCTATCCAGAAAAAATACCAGCTTTATTTATTCTTTTTGATTACATATATTTTTATTACGTGGAATTTCCACAGGTCCTGCTAGTATAAACTATAAGTATGCTATTTAATTTATTTGTATTATTATTCATCGGACTATTGCGCAAAGAGTACTGGGAAAATCAACTGTAAACGTGATATTCTCCTGAAGGTTGACATACATTTGCGAATTACTTAGGACCTCTACCCAGTCATGACTGAAGGAACAAGAGCACGCTACCCCTGTGAAGTAAATAAAGGCTTCCGCTCGAAAATCCGTCCAAATTGCGTAGTTCGACAGAAACATTCCTGAGTTCGAGAAGATATACCTAAAGAAGGTCGGAGGTTATATCGACCAAAACGTTGTGAAAATCACTAATGAGATGAGAAGAGTAGTCCGATGAATAATAATACAAATAGCCAATCCTAATCTCAAAAGTTCAGAAACGTCATATTTGATTTATGTACCAATATACCTGCTTACCAGAATATTTGGATAATATCTAAAATTTTGGCAGCGAAAATTCTGTTATGTACCAGGGACGTTACGTCAGTAACTATTAATTTGACTAGTTTAGATTTTGGCAAGGGTCACTTTTAGTGCATATTTATATGCCAGATCGGTAAAACAGAATCGTTCCCAGGGTTGAATGAAAGATGGGTGACAAAGCAGGTGCAATAGTCAAACACCGTAGACAAAAAAGTTGAACGATATGACTATATAACGAATAACGTAAAGTTTTCGATCGAGAAAAAAAAAACTAAGATTTTCTTATCAGTCTTTCTCGAAAAGCTATGCGAATGAGACATAACCATTATGTGGAATCCTTTAAGGCGAATGTAACCGATGTATGTATGTCTGCGTCACTCATTTCTTAAGTTAAGAAGTTTAGTTTCAAAAGTAAAGAACTGTTTAAGAGAGTATTAGTCTCCTTTACGACAACTTAGCGAACATCTCCATGTGTATTACTTTATGCATGGAAAAAGTTTTATTCGACTTAATTAAAGAGAGGAGACAATAATAACAACTCATGAAACAGCAACAACGAAAAATATTTACAATGAAGAGAATAAAAAAGAAAACCCGTGTCAGCACCTACCTGTGTATTAAGACTTATTTGGTTTCTTGATTGCTAATTAATATAAACATTATAAATTAAGTTGATGTCAAAAGTGCTTGATAACAATTTTGGCCATTATAGCGGATTTATCCATAATCTTTACAGTGCTGGTAAGAGTAGTATATTTTGGATTGCATTTTTCTCATAAATTATCGATGAATTATCTTTATAATATCAATAGAGCATTTTTTTCAGAACATAAATCAATCGAATCAGGTACTTCAGAAGTTCCTATAGTTTTCAATAATCAATTTCAAGAGGATATAAATCTTCAATGGCCGCGGGTATGCTTTGAGTCTCTAATCGACTGCTTATTTCAACGTCTGTTCACTAAACAAACACGTAATCCGGTTCTACCATGAACAGCTTTGTATTTCCTAACGTCTTGTAATCTATTTGTAAGCTACTATTAATATTTTCCCTCTATTTTGAAAGTTATTGTCGGGACAGATTTCAAAAGTTAGATGTATTAACGAAATGAGTTTGCTTGCTAGCGGAGTAAAATATTTTGGAAATCTATTGGATTGGCAACAGTATTTACGGATAACATTGCTAGACAGAGTCAAATGAATTCAGAAATAATCTTAATAGGAACTGAGAGGTTAGTCCCAGAGACTATTGGAGGAACCATCTAGTAAAATACTAGACTACCCGTGACCCGTTCGGCCAGTATGTTATATTAGCTATGGAATTCATGTATGAGCGTGACACTTGTGACATAAAGAAAATAGTTGGGTTTTTTTTACCTAACAGAAACATTTCTATGAAAGTATATCAAAATGAAAAAAGAATATAGATAGATTTCTATCGGTCGTTCTGTTTATTACACTGGTCAACACAATATTTTTGGCAGGCAAAGTAAGACTGGTTTCTGGGGTTTTCAAGGGCGCTGAATCCGAATCTGACAGTAGTTTTTTCAAATTGGCTCTAGTTTTGGAGATATCACAGGGGGTCGTTTGTCTGAAATCACCCATTCGCGACCATAGCTAAACGTACAAAAAACGGCTAAATAGTGCATAAATGTCAGATATTGATTTTTATGATAATCTTAAATCACAAAGACAGTGTAAAATCTCAATCTAACAAGTTAAGTTAGATATAACATCATTTCATTTATCTTATAACTGAGCACTTTTCATAGATTTCGAGGATATACAAAAAATTTGCTAAAAATTTGCTGAATTTTAATTCTCCAAGTGAAAAAAAAAACATTTACATAATCAGTTATATATCATAAATTAATGCAAAGCATTATACACTAGATTCTTAGTTACAATGAACACACAAAACAATATTTTATTCACAAAACTAAAATTGATGTTTATACGATTTTCGCTTGTGAGCAACTTTTGGGCAGTCTCTCAAAAGGTTCCAGCAGTAGTCTGCCATCATGTGCTCATCCCATTTGCCTTGATACCTCTCTTCCATTGTTTTGATGTCTTGATGGAATCTCTCTCCCTGCTCCTCACTGTAATCACCAAGCTTACCAGGAAATATGTCGAGGTGGCTAAACAAGAAATGAACTTTAATGCTCATATTTGCCCCTAGTTTTCCGTATGCAGTAAGCATCTTACGGACCAATTGCTTGTAATTGTCAGCTTTGTGATTTCCCAAAATGTTTGTCACTACATCTGTGAAGGACACCCAAGCATTTAACTCAACCGTGTTCATATGATTAGTGAAGTCAGAATCGCTCATGAGCGTTCGAATCTGAGGTCCATCGAAGATGCCACCTTTAGCTTTTTCGATGGAAAGACCTGAAAATTGCCTGCATATGTACTTGAAGCAATTCCCATCCTTGTTCAACGCCTTAACAAACTGTTCATGAGCCCTAGTTTTATGTGCAATGGAGGGAAGATGATTCTATCCCTGGGTACCAAAGGCTCATTAATGACGTTGGCTGTGCCGACTTCGAGACTTTCTCGTTCTGGCCAGTTCTCCCTTCTCCAGTGCTGGATTCTTGCTCTGCTATCCCACAAACAATGATTGTTAGGCTCTCTCCACACCATTGGTACAGCAAGCTTCAACTTCAGCTTACCGTTGGTCAAACCGCGGAGACTTTCTACACAGGTTTTGCACACCATATGTGGGGCCCAAGACTTGTCTTGGTCACCAAGTATCATATCGAAGTATGCTTTGTACGCCCTCTTAACAAAGTCTGTAATATTCCTCTTTTGTTGTGCCATCATATACTGCCCACAGATGTAACAAAAGACATCCGGTTCATATCTGCAACATCTTCTAGAAGAACTCAGTTTCTCTCTGGAACTCATTTTCAACTGTGGAATTAAAAAGAAAATTCTTAATTACTGTTTAATTTATACTGCAACTATATTTATGGAACATGTTATTAAGTAATTACAGTATATAATTATATAAAAATTATCCCTGAAATACTTCAATATATACATAATCATTATAATGATTCAATAATATCAGAAAATTATTATTTACTGCTTCTATATTGAAGTATTTCAGGGAGAATTTTAGCAGTTTAGGCTTATTTGGGGCTATCAGTATCTTCTAAACTAGAGCCAATCTGGCAAAACCAATGTTATATTCGTAATCAGCGACCAACAAAACCCCAGAAAACACTCCTAGATGGTCTGCCAAAGAAAAAAAATAAAAATTTGTTGACCAGTGTTATCATTGATTATTTTTGAAAAAAAAATTACAGTTACTGAATTATAATTGGTTGACCATACCTATAGGTAAATGTGCACTGAACAGATACCATAATACTTATAGCTAAATTCAAATTTTGATATATCTGTTGTTTTTCTTACATCGCTCATTTCTGTATTACTTTTAAGTTATTTTAAACCCCACTCTTCCCATGTTAAATAATAATTTCGAAATAATAACGTTAATATTTCAGCGTCCCAATTGTTTTTTTTGTTTATTTTAAACACCACTCTTCCCATGTTAAATAATAATAATTTCGAAATAATAACGTTTATATTTCAGCATCCCAATTGTTCTTTTGTTTTTCTTTTTTTTTCGCGTTTAAATTATCCAAATAGACCATTGTTAATACTGCCTGCTTTTTTTTCTACATCGTTCATTTCTGTATTACGTTTAAGTTATTTTAAACCCCACTCTTCCCATGTTAAATAATAATTTCCAAATAACAATGTAAATATTTCAGTGCGCAGGTCATGCGCACATGCGCAACCGGATGTCGTAAACCGGAAAGTGGGTTACATAATCGTTACAAGATCATTTGAGTTTTATAATTATATAGATTTATTTGAATATTGATTCTGTATTGATGGTGTAATAGACATTTTGTATAATTTGTTTTTAAATGTTTGAATTAAGACGAAATGTAAAATAAAGGTTCAAAAGTAGCATAAGAACTAAATAATGATAAAATTATAAAAACAAAAATATTTTTCTGTTTTTAAACATTGTACGATCATTTACATTACAGGATGTACATCGTTATAATCTATTATATAGTTTTCCATCTCTATATCTTTACTCCTTAATCTTGCTTGCTTCTTTTTTATGTTTACTTTACTCCTTTTCAAAAATAATTATATCGTATATATAATCCCTCATTATTCATTTGAGATTACAAATCGAATATAATAGCGCAATTCTCGATATAGTAATAAGTAAACTATAGATGAACATAAAATTAATAGACGTTCCTACCAAGTTTTTAATTTGGATCTATATTTGTTCTTTCTTTTTTTTCTCACAGAGTTATCAAAACAAAATAGTAAACTGTCTGAAATAGAGGAAAAATATTGAATCAAATATGAATAGTACTCCAATGTTATTGGCAATTAAAAAGAAAATCTCATTTTGACACTACACGTATACAGGGTGACCCCCCCCCCCAAAAAAAAACCAACCAAAAGCTAAATGGAGGCCATCTAGAACATATGCTGTAGAATAGAGAAAAAAAAGGCCAAATACCCTAGTGTTTTGATGTGATGTTTTGAATATAATAACCTAGTTATGACCAAAGTTTCATTTCATTCGGACAAAACACTAAGAAAAGAGGCCTAATTAGAGTTGGGGCCCGTTTTTATTGGTCACCCTATACTACAAAAATACTCTATTAAATAAGATGCACTAAAATGATTTAACATGGAGGGAGAAATGACTAAGTGGGTAAACGACATGTAACTCAGTTTGCTCCACAAAATCACTTTCATTTAAAATATTGGCAAACTTCACTTGTTCCCTCATGTAAATGTTGCATTATTGAATGTATATATAATTTTCTAGCTTGTACTTTTCAAATGCTTGATAAATTATATATACACACTGACAAGTCTTTTGTCGTTGTTCGCAAAATCAACACAGACAAATTTGTCAATATAGAAGTTTATTTACAATTAACTTCTGTCCATCGACAAAGAGAGAGACGGAATATAACAACTGCATTTAGCCATAAGAGTGGTTTTGTGTGGGTGCAGTAAGCGACAGCGGAGAAATATGAATCACAATATACGACTCGGGGTTCTGTCTTCTCTCCTTTTCTCGTTTTTTTATGTTGGTTGTCTTATGTAGACATCTACCGACATTCTTAAAATGTTAATATTAAAAACAACATACATTGTTCTATTTTATTATGCGTTGTGCAATTCTAACTTCCTGACTCGTAATGTAAGCCTTTCTTTGTTTTCGTTGATAATTACAATTCCAGTCATTTTTATGGGACACGACAAGTTAGATTGTAAATTTATCTGGAATGTACGTATGTGCCGATGCTCAATAACCAACGTAAGTATCCAATATCTTTTTAGAAGGAAACAAATAGGAAGCTAGCGACAAAACTAATTCCAACAGTAGAATTATCTTATTCCTAAAAATAAATGAATTATGCTCAATAACAAATCTCACTCATTATCTGTCATTTTGATTGCTAACCGCGAAGTTCGAATAGACACATTGTATTTTAGGTGTGCCTAATAATCTTCGTAAGAGAATGCCAAGCAGTCGGTCTTTTTTTTTTTTTTGCCTTTTTTACTAAGCAAGGTCAATGGCCATTCAATAATTAGAGTATAAGAATAATGGAT
Source organism: Euprymna scolopes (assembly GCF_053919585.1). NCBI lineage: Eukaryota > Metazoa > Mollusca > Cephalopoda > Sepiida > Sepiolidae > Euprymna > Euprymna scolopes. Next base: position 31,264,420 of record NC_136488.1, read on the forward strand.
TTTCAATTTAATGATAGACGAATATTATGCGAGTATTACTATCTTCGCCCTCTAGTCGCCCTCCACTCTCAAGTAGTTAACGACACGGATTGACAATCTGTATCTCTCGGGTTCGAATCCAATTCATTCCAAAAAAAACATTTCCACACAAAAAAGTAATATAATTAGTAGATCTACAAAAGTTATATCAGTGGTGTATACTGCAAAATAGAATTTGTGAAAATAGGAAAAAGAAATACGTCTGCCAAAACAAGAGAAATTAAAAAAAGTGATACATATCTATAATGAAATTACGTCTAATTTTTTTTATGGAAGTAAACTATTTCTAAATTTTACAAATTCTTTCATTCATAGTGAACCAGATGATTGTTGTTGGTGTTTTTTCTTGCGATATATTTATCGTTAAAATTTTTTCTAGAAAGTCATAGGGGTACTTAAAGTAGAGACCACGAGAAGGTTACTAACATATTCAGTAAAATGTTTTTGTGCACCGAACTGGATTCGAACGTGGCTTTCGTAATCTATTTAATTTCGAGGAGGATCGCTTCGAAATACGTGTTTTGTTTTTCTTATTCAGTCATTTTTATTGACTTTTTTTTCTTTATGTGAAAACGGTTTTAATCTTTATTTCACAGAGATCGCCACTTTTTTTTCTATCGTGTTTTTTTAAATCAAAATAAAATGCAGTCTCTTACCCTTTTCTGTTGCGCTTCTGTGAGTGGCTTCTCCTTGGCCTTTTGACATTAAAAATCCGTCCACTTCATTATGGCCAGCTTAGGAAAAAAGTCATACGGAGCAAGATACAGTGAATATGGTGGTTGTTTGTAATCTTTACATAATTTCATGAAAGTACACAGTTTATTTTTTGTCTCATGTTGCATGACCATAATTGTTCTTTCCTTGTTTTTCTTACGTGTATTTATGTTCTTTGTTTTAGATGGCGATAGTTCTTTCTATTATACCTGTTTCTGTTTCTCCATATGCCCTTCTCTATAACTGGTCTTTATACTTTCTGAACAATTACATCTTTTTCCTTCTTTTTATTTCAACTGTGCATAGTTTCCATATACTGATATCATTCTATTATATTAACTATATTTATATTGTTTTATTATTATTATTTCGACTTTATTTTGCTTTTACTCTTTGAAATATTACACCCTTTGCTCGTTTAGATTTCAACTTGCCCCTTTTGTTTATGGAAATAATTTATAATTCTTTTGTGGAAATATTATATATTTTTCTTTTTTATTTCTAGCTTTTATGTTCTACTTTTTGAAATATTACATCTGTTGCTTAGTTTAATTTTCCATTTACTAATTTTACTTTTTAAAAGTGTACATCATTTGCTTCTTTTGATTTCATTTTGAACTTTTAACTTTTAAAAACGTCTATATTTTCTATCTTTACATTTTCATTTTGTTTTTTTAACTTTTCAAATAATACATCTGTTATTTCATTTTACTTTCGTCTACGATGGTCATTCCAAAAGTAAAGTTTTCTATTTTTTTACCTCTAAAACTAAAACAGTCGTTCTATTAAAACGAGACAATTCTTGTGCGCTAGAATGTATTTTTTTTACATGGTCACTATCATTCTCAATGCATATTGCCCGTCTCTTTTGGTTTGGTTTGATTGTTTTTTTTTTGTTGTTTTACGGCATATCACCCCTTTTCAGGTTATTTAATGCCGAATCCAAAGATTTTGAAGAAAATAAAATTTAATAGAATATATTTGGGGTTTTTTTTCAAGTCGGTTTCTATTTAACCCATAGTTGGGATCCTAACAGGTACTACCAGTCCGGGTCAAAGTGGGCCTGCGAGCAATGGCAATCAAAGGGTGGCTCCACACTCCCCAAAGCCCGCAAGCTGAGGTCTCATCACTGGATATAGTTTAAGGTCATACCCAGGACCCCCGTCTCTTTTGATACATTGATCGTAAAAGTCCGAAGCGCACTTTTCCACTCACACGTCTGTTGCCACTCTAAAATCGAGGAATCCCTCTCCTGTACTGACATCTACTGCATCAGTTTCGTAAATGTTAATCAATTCTGTTCTGCATGGATGACTTCAATACGGCATCTCTGCTTCTGACGCACTTCGATGCCAATGGTTGATTTCTCTGAGTCCCCCACCGTCAATATTTGGAACAGAGATGTGAACTAGTCAGTTTATGAATGCACATGTTCAGTCACTACAACAGTGTAATTTGCAATCCTCTCCGATCCATTCACGGATTAAAAAATAGGAGGCATTACCTTTGGAAAATCTATCATACTCTTGTTTCTTTTTAAAGGTGCAACTTTGCCTTTATTTTCTCATCGTATTTTTATTTTTGGAGATATTACATGATTTGCTATTTTGTATTTCATTCTAGCTTTTTTATTATCATTTTAACATCCCCCCTTTTCTTCTTTTTGATTTCATTCTCATATTTTTACTTTATAAAAACATAACATCTGTTCTCGCACTTAATTTCTTTACAAATTACACCTTACTTCATCTTCTTATTGCTTTCTTAGACAACGGCATTCATTCTTTGAACAGTTTTTCTGTCTTTCGAAGACATACGTTTCCTCTTTCACCTTCTATAAACATTTAAAAATATCTCTTTTAACAGTTATTTTTCAATATGATATATGTTCATATCTGTAATTGCGTTACCAGATAAGACTGTCTGGTTTCGTGACTTAATATGCACCAAATATCGATGTTATTCATATTATCCTTTTCATTTCCAAATCTAAATCGTGATCGGCAAAGTAAAAATAAAAACGAAAAAACAAACAACAATTTTTCTTACACATGTATCAAACCAAATACTCCTTTGAAAATATTAAGAAGTTTAAGCATAAAACATTTTCCAAAATTATTGGATTCAACATCAAATCACTCGAAAACAGTAAATCAAACTATCTAAAAATCATAGAACCATATTTGAAGATATAAAGAAATGAAAGCACAAAAAACATTTTTTTTTCAAAATTACTGAATTCGACATTAAATATTCAGAAAACAGTTGATATGAAGAAAACGAAACAACTAAATCAAACTCCATGAATAAATATTTGAAAATATAAAGAACTTAAAACATAAAACTTTACCAAATTGTCTGGATTCGGCAGTAAATAGCCCGAAAAATGCTGATATGCCGCAAAGCAAATCAACAAAACCTATCATAGATATACAATCATGTTTGGGTCATCTAGTTTTTTCCTCCCTTAAATTGATGAAAGACACTATTATAGTCGACAATAAATATTTAGTAAGTAAGATGTACTTTTATGGTAGAATAATAATTTTGGATTCAATCTGACTTCCACTGAATATCGTAAGCTCCCTACTGAGAAATTCAGAGGAGCAATATTCGCTGTAAGGCCCTCTTGGGTACAATGATTTATATATAATTCACTTATAAGAGGTTCAAATGAAACAAGTGCATTATTTTTATGGCATTCGTTGTGAATGTGTAAGAAATTAATTCCTCATCAGTTTTGGCCCAGGTTGATCAGCTTGTCAAATAGATCTGAAGATTTTATCAGTAACAAAAGAAAAAGAACGAAATCACCTCCAGGTTTATGAAGACGATTATTCTTGGCATTAAAGTACTTCCTTCTGTATATATGCTAAAAAAACAACGTATATTCTTCGGTCAGACATCATTTCGCCCAGGAAAAATTAAACAAATCTGAATAGAAAACATGTTAAAAAATAATGAGATCGAGCTGGGTTGTTAGATGCGTCCATGCATATTTACACGAGGCTTTGTTCGTAGGTCCCTTCCATAAGATTATACTGCTGCAAGAATGTTCGCATCTTTTCGCTTCATCTATTACTAATTGAGGTTTCGAATCTGTGTCTCTGCAGCTAAATCTATACTATTACCTCTAGATATGTCCTGGAAACGGATATATTGCTTTGAAGTAGCTGACTGGTCGTGACTAAGTCATCCAGTAATTAAATCCAGTAAGTCGCTTTAATAAAGGATTGTTAATAATAATAGGTCGTAATATTCTTAATATTATAGTGTATCTTTCCATGTTTCTCCCAGACGGAATACTGGTCCGTATTTATAGCTGACACCGATACAATTGTATTTTCGTGGAGAGGAACTCGAATGTATTCATATGCAATACATCATTTCTATTAATGCACTTTCATACTATGTTTTCATACCCAAATTAGTTCACTTTATTGTTTATAAACTAGCAGTGATACCCGGCGTTGTCCGGGATTGAATGATGGTCAACAAATGTTTTACGCTCGTATCCATTTATTGTCATAGAAATCGGTGAAATTTCCCATTTTTAATCAAGTTGATTGATTGCATACTCTAGTTTGGGGCTCTCCGCAATGTACCGGGAGGAAGCTTCACCTACCTCCCTGCAGTGACGTAGTCCATAATATATTGCAGTCAGCATAGCACTGTAAAGAATCTACTGTCGACTTTATAAAATGTTCTCTAAATAATGGTTTGACTTAAAATTTTAAATGCAAAAGTCAAGTATAATGGTTCAATTGTGCTCTAAACAGAAACATTGATTTCGAACTGTTGATTTAATGAAATTAATTTACATAGTAACTTGGATTTAATTTAAACGTACAAATATGAATTAGTATTCAATTGAACTCTAAAAAAAAAACATTTATTTCGGGCGCGCTCTGTCTTATAAACTAATCTACAGTTGATTTTATAGGTGGGGCCGTTCAGCTTGTGCAGTGATATAATGTCTCAAATGCACTTGTGATTTTAGGTTGTATAAAAGGTTACAATCGGACTCTTTTCTTTAATAGGATTTTTTTGATCATCAATTTTCGATACTTATCAGACGCATTCCGAAACAAAACCTACGTAAAAACACTCCCAGATACGTAAAGAACCTTAGTGTAAAATTTTAAAGTTGTAGAATTTACTCTTCTACATTTGAAATGTATTGTAATCTGTAACTCTCAAGAATTTTAAGCTAAATCCTTAAGCTAAAAATAATTATCCTTAGTGTGAAGATCAGAACAGTTCAGCTCGAAATACTCACCAGTGGTCGTGTGTTAATTGTGATCTAGAATTAATATTCTAAACATCGTACGTCATTTATAATCATTAATCCAGCCCAATGCAAACATAAACATGCTGTAGTTAAGCACTATTTAAATTGTACTGAACTAGTATCTGTTCTTCCTCTCCCCATCGTCCCAATTCTTAATATGAAACCCCGAATGAACGACAATGCTTATAATTGTAAAATCATCGGAATTTATTTTTATTTGACTTAACGACGGTTAGATTTGTTTCATTCAATAGGAATAGCGTTTCGGTCATGACGAGGACACATAAAAGTTGTAGCGTTGATGCTTTTATATCGACGTACAAAAGCAAAATGCATAAACGCGTTTGTACAAATATCGTCTGCGCATACAGTATCCTATATATATATATATATATATATATATATATATATATATATATATATATATATATATATATATATATATATATATATATATATATATATATATTTATATATATATATATTTATATATATATATATTGAACCAATCAGAAGCCTTTCTGAATTTATTTGAAATGATCTTTCTGGGAGAAACTCAAACCTTTTAAAAGCCATATTTTTATTCAATAAATCAGTCAAACGCAGTCGATCCAAATCTGTGGATCAGTGTGTCTGAATTGCCCTCTATGGGCACTCTGAATTGCCCTCTATGGGCACTCATCAATGCAACATTATTCTTTCCACTCACGTAAACAAACTTTACCGAACACACTGACACACACAACTTATCACATTATCGTCTGCCAATCTATATAAACTTTATTGAAATATATCCATTACATTTCGCTGAAATATTTTACTAACACAATAACAAAAGAACATTGACTCTTAAAAAAATAACTTTCGATGAATTATAATTTATGAAAATAAGCAGAGAAGTTTGAATATGATTTTCCTGCCTCATGAAACTCACGGCTCTTAATTAATCTTCCTCTAATGTCTCAGTTAATGAACACCCTGTTTTTACAAGAACTTAAAAAATATTCATGAACATTCTGTGTTTTTCTATTGCTGAAAACCTTCCATTTACGACATATATAAATTATCTCTTTTGTGAATATGTACTTTTTTAACTCATTATTTTGTGTACCGTATGGCAATGTCTCTCGTTTTCTCACATTTGAATATAAAACCTGCAAATCTTTTTCGGTGAAAACATTTCTCGAAATCCGACCTATCTTAAAAATACATCTATTACAAAATACCCTCAGGTCAAACGCCACAAACCTGTCGTGAACACATCTCTAAACACTAAATGACCACTTCCCCATAAAGTATCTCCATCGTTCAGCTATCGGTTATATTTCAACTTGTAATTCAATTAATGCAATCGTTTCCAATCGGTATTATACTTCGATGACTTGACATAAATTCTAAACATAAACAACTAATAAATTATTTAAAAATGACATGGTGTTTCGATATGAAATACGCGTAAAAAAATATGATACAAGCTAATAAAGCGAAAACCAATATTCGATTTTTGGTCCCCCGACAAAATAATTTATTCACGTTCGTTTGTTCGTTTGTTCGAACCTTTCCTAATAACCATGCATTGGATTTATTTTAAATTTTGCGCAGACATAAGCTAGGTGAAAGTAAATTTATGCTAGAACGGATTTTCCAGGATAACTCTAGTTGCTCCCCCCCTTAGGAAGCTTTGATAGTGGTAAAATTGCCTCTCAAATTGTTCGTTTGTTCGCACGTTTCTCAATAATCACGCTTTGAATCCTTTTCATTTTGCACAAACATTAGTCATAGTAAAAGTAAACGTTTCAATTGTGGAGGGAAACTCTGCACGCTAAGCTTGTTCTCATGTTAATTTAAAAATAAAAATACTTTCTGTTTTTCTTTCGCAAAAAAGTTACTTAAAATATAGACTTTTAGGTGAGTGCGCTTTTCCTGAACTCTGTATGCGTGTGTACTGAACTTTTTAATGAGTTCATAGTATCGTACAGTTTACTTATATTCTCAACATAAATAAGTCTGTGTGTCAAATGTTTAGATTTCATATATTTAAATTTACTTTCTTGAATTTATGTCAATTTCAAGAAACCATAAAATAAAATATATAAATGTCTTAACAAAACAAACAAAATGAAAACCAGTAAAAAAGATTTAGAAGAAATAAAAATGCCTTGTCCAATTGTTGTCAGATAAATTTTACAATGCCCCAAAGTTCGAAAGTCAAGTCTTGTAGCGCACATATCATTAAATAGAATAAGCTGCCCAAAAGACAAAAAGTAATAATAAAACACTATTCATTCAAAATAAAATGAAAAAGAGAAAAAAAGGCGGACCGCCAAAGAGAATTATGTACCATTTTAAAAACTGCCATTTCGAAGAGGGATTTCCAACATTTTCGCCATTTTGACAAGAAAACTCTTTCAAGTAATTATTGTATTTCGTAATTATATTTGAAACGTTAATTTTTATGTTTTAAGAACAATTCTAGCAGGAAATTTTAACAAGACCAGACATTAAAAAACACCCAACAAATCTAATTTCTAACATATTTACATTTTTGAGATCATGAATGTTTATTTGTATTATTTAGATTAGTTGCACTAATGTTCTCATCTTGAGTGTTATTTGCACAAAGTTTTGGTCGATGTAACCTCCGACCTTCTTCCGGTACATAAGTCGCCACGTTTAATATTGGAAAAACGGGTTAAATCTATACTCCCGAGATTTCGTATTTAGGTGTTAGTTAAAAGTAAATATTAAAAACACAATAATACAAATTATCAAATAAAACACTAGAATATATTATTTTTAAACTACTTATTTATTACTAAATGGTGGGGGAACTTTTAGTTATATAAACGCTCAAACGGAGATATCTTCTAACGATATTTAATTTAATGTGAAATCGTTTGTATTTCTATCGTACTTTGTTCACAAGGTATATTCACCAGGATATTGTTAAAATCATTTTTATAAGCCTGATTGCTCCTATAATTTGCGAAATGATGGAGATCGTTCTAAGATTCCAGTGTCTTTTCATATTGTGCATAGAACATTTGGTTATATTTTCCTACTCAGTTCCATCATAAAGTATAATGACTTCATTTATGTTTCTACTCTCATTCTCATCCCATATCACAATGTCAGGTTTAATAGCTCTGATTTCTAGAGACGTAGTTTTAGGAATTGCATAGTTATAGTGGACGGCAAATGACTTATTGCCAGCTGTTCTCTCTTGTATATGTTCTCAGGACTTGCTGATGCACTGGGTATGCAATGTTTTTCAGGTCCAGTGAAAGCATTTGCCCGTATGTTTGTTTGTATGTTTGTATTATTTAGATTAATTGCATTAATGTTCTCATCTCTTTTTTTTTTACACAGTGATCACCACTTATCAAGGCCCGGAAGCCACTCAGGGATAAGGGTCATTGCAAGTACATTACATTAGTGTGGAGATTTTTAAGTGTTATTTGCACAACGTTTTAACTTTGTGTATTTTTAAGTAATAAAGAAATGAACACAATATATTTTTATGACTCTGTTCGGATAAAAATCAGATGCATCATAAAATGGAGTAGTTCTAATAATTCTGAAAAAGTGCCACTCATAGTAATATTTCCTGCTTTTACAGAAGAAAAATCGACTTTGCAATCCAGTAAGATTTTCTTTTCTCTTCACTATATCGCCGTTCTCACAGTCTTTCTGTCCTTTATATACTTTGTCGTTCTTTCCATAGTAGATGTTCTACTGAGCTCAACTCTTAGGTTTCAGTTGGTAAAACATTCATAGCAAAATCTCGTCTAGGTACCGCTATTGTAAAACACTTACGTTTCTTATTCTGTGTATTTAAAATCAAAGGGAAGTTCTACGAATCGAGTTTTTTTCCATGAATTTACTATCTACGGAACACATTGCCAGGGAATAGCTTCCTTGCGTTTCCTGAGTGCAGCATGGTCCTTTTAAAGTTTAATGTCAACAAATACTCCTCGATTAAGAAATAAAACCCTGCCAATCCAACTCATCGTTTTCAATCCTTTCATAGTATTGTTCATCTTTCAATTGAAAATCTTTAGCTTGTATTCCCGAGCGGCTTTTGTTTTCGGTTGGAAATGATTCATTATTTTAAAACATGTCCGTCTTTATTGATTGAGTTGACACGTTTACAAAGTACTCTCATATTGCTAAAAACGATTTTATATTTAGACATCTTTGTTTTAAAACTCGGTAAAGAGGACAGAGAAGCCATTACTGTAACACGCCTGGTTGACTTGGTTATATATCACACTGAATTCATGCTCCCGCGTCTGGCCTTATAGAGGGGTTCTAAAAGTACCTGAAATATTTTGATCAAGTTAATTACAATATGTACATGTGTTAGTAGGGCATGCAGGCAGTTGCACCCATATACATGCCCATTGTTCAGGTGGTGTATCTACATGTAGAGTATATGTAAAAGACTGTAATTCAGTTGTAGTTTCCAATTGTCACTCCAGAATCTATCAGACCAACGAATCGTATCCTTTAGAATAAGGCATTTATATTGTCACATGTGTGCAAGCATTTCCTATTTACACGTGTAATAGAAAATATCAGATATTGATAACACTTGGGCATAAGTTGCCGCCATCACGTGTGTCTATATATGAGTATCTGATACGTGTACGAGTATTTTATACGAAAATACTCCTTACGACAAATTGCATCAGATTGAGAGAACTTCTTAGGTCATTGTAAAGAATCAAGCTTGTTGGTAGTATTGTGTAGCAAAACAAACAAAAAAGGTCTAACGAGAAGCAAAGCAAATTTCACTACACGGGTTGTATCAAAAAGTCTGATGAGACGCAGAGCACTGTTCACGGTGCGTAGCTGTGAACGCTTCCCCAATTCCTCCCAGCGACCTGCTTTTATCGTGTCCGGCATGCCTCATTAACAGGTGTGCTATGTGACCATACGAGAACTGCGCTAGATAGAGGGCTTTAAAAGATCACGGACGCCATCTTAGATCTGTTTTTTATTTTTCTTTCTTTGAAGCCTACAGGACAGAAGGACGTTTCCCATGTGAGTGCTGATTATTTATCGTTTGTACAGCCACACAAAGCATACACGCGTGGCCGCTTGCTTTTTTTGATGAACATCACATATTGTCTATTTTTTAATTTTCAATTAATTTAGTTAATTTTAGCTTAATATATGTTTTTCTAAAATTGTTTTTTTTTTTTCAGTTATCTGGAAATGAAAATTCATTAAAATGACAGAACTCTCTGCCGTTTGCCTGTTTCCCACCTGACTACAACTTGGACGTCTTCAAGTCCAAAATAAACAAACTCATGACAAACCGCCCCTTAAGTAAGAAATTCTATCAAAACCCCCAATACTAATGATTACTACAATACTATCTCATTGATTACTGTACACGCAATAACTCTTATCCCTGAGGGGCCTTCGGGCCTTGATAAGTAGTGACCCCATGTAAAAAAAAAAGAAATCTACTGAAATTCTAAAGGCGTCAAATGATTGGTGCTCGTCTTGTAAGCATTATCCGAAATGTTTAGTATCTCAAGATACACTATCTCCAAATAATGACACTCTTTGAGAAAAAGGCACTACATTCTCGCTGAAACAAACATCGTAAGAATACAACGTTTTCCGATAAGAACCGTTGAAATTTTGTTCATATGGATACGAAAGATATAACAAAGCTACACAATACAACACCCCAAATTAATATGAAACTTAATGACCTGACAGCATAATTTCTGGAAAAAAATGTGTACTATATATATATATATATATATATATATATATATATATATATATATATATATATATATATATATAACATTGATAGAAAATACTTTAAAAATGTTTTACAAAAATATTCTTCTCATGATGGGCCAAAATAATTCTTTAAACAAAATATTTTACACTACTTTCATGCCCTTTTACAAAAATTAAAATTAAGATATATAGTCACAGCAAACCTTAAGTCTGAGATGTTTTTTCTAGTTTGAATACAAAATCTATTACATGAGTTTGATCCCCCGCCCCCCCAAAAAAATGTTCAAAAATTAAGACTCAATAATAAGAAGGCTTATGAAGAAATTCAGAAATATCACGCTAAATTACTGTTTCATGACCATGGGACAAATTCAATTTTCAAATTATAGGTTCTTCCAATATTATGCCCATAAGTACCTTTTACGTATTCAAAAGTAATATAAATTTGTGGAATATTTAGTGACCGATATTTAATAATTATTATTTAAATTTCAAAATAAGTAAAAGTATCTTAACCTTTTTTTACAAGGGATTCCAATCACTTCTTATCCACGTTGCAGAAAACTAAATTAAACTAAATATATCCAACATTGCAACCAACTACACTTATACATAATATTACACATTTTAATCTGATCGGATAATAAATTTAGAAGTAAATCCTGCACATAAAAATATATAACCATATGCATGTACGTAACTTAATATAAAATCAACAAACAGTGCGTCTTTGGACAAATAGACAAAACGCCGATCTTCGCTATATAATCATGAATTCGCCCCTTTTATGTCATATAATTTAAAGGACGATGTGGTCGTTGTGGTGAAGGTTTGGAGGGGGGGTCAGAATAGACCTGGCAAGCATCCAAAATCGGGCCATTAATGTGTAGGCTTGGGCTATAATTCAGCATGAGTACGGTAAATTAAAAGCTCGGTTGCTATGTGTTAAACGCATAGCTGCCATATGGCAAAATTGTACTTTGCATAATAAATACGGGAAGAGTTCTTACGCCTCAGCCTATATATAAAATCGTTAATTAATGGCGAGTTAAATTTCTATCTGATTTTTGTGACCATTTACATATTAATACTGCCGAGAAATATACGAACATGATATTTCTTACGTGGAATGATTGAAAGTCGGACACACACACACACACACACACACACACACACACACACATATATATATATATATATATATATATATATATATATATATATATATGATTAATTTAATCACATAAATTAATATACGAAAGTATAAATTTATGCGTAAACTTTAAGTATTTACTTCAACAGGCTCAGTACGTAGGTAGAGTTAGGTAGTACTACTTACTATATATATAAATAATTAGTTTTTATATTTATAAACACGAGTGTTTCATACTTTCGCAATTATTAGTGCAGGAAGTGATGATTGCCGTGGGTCAAAGAATTCGAACGCCGCTACAAAGCCAGCCACATTTGACTCCAGTAGCAAAGAACGTTACCTCTTGGCCACCGTACACACCGCGACAGTTAAGGGAAATTTAACATTTATAACGCCAAATACAGGCATAACTTTATTAATACGATCTAAAGTAAACGAACGACCGGAAATCGTGATCTCAAACAAGGCTAGCTGACTGCCTTTTAATTCTCAGACTGTTCTGCACTTTTAAGAACTTCCTTCTAAAAGGGGCGCAATAATTATATACTATATATATTAGGTTGTCCTGAAAGTTTTTTAGAGTTTTAAAAGCATAGGCTTCTGAAGGTTCTTAACAAGCTTATAAACTGTTTACTTAAATCACGGATGAAACTTAGAATGTGTTACTCGTATCTTTTTCCGTTGCTGATATTTTTTTTCGAATTTCTTTACGTTCAGATACCCCTCATTACAAGAAAATAGATTGCAACAAATTTCATATTTTGGTAGTTTATATTTTTTTTCTTTCAGAAAGGAGAAACCGTTGCTAAAATTATCAAAGAAGTTTGTAAAGTGTATGGTGACAATGCTATAGGCGTATCAACCGTTTGGAAGTAGTTTGCAAAATTCAAAACAGGAAACATCAGTGTTGAAGATGACACTCACATTGACAGATGACAAATATTTGATATTGATATTTTCAAGACAAACTTAAAGAATATTCAAATATCACAACTAGCGCACTTGTGCTAGAGTTGGAAGTTTCAAAAAGTACAGCTTATAATCATTTTCATTGAATAAATGTTGATAAGGAGAAATCATATTTCTATTCTCTTCGTGGGCATACGATGCCAAAAACGTTCCCTTTCCTGACAAGCTAATATCTATCTATTTATAAAAATGAGAATGTGTGTTTGTGTGTGTGTGTGTGTGTGTGTGTGTGTGTGTGTGGACAGTTCTCAACCTATATACGAATTCTTGATCTACGGACTTGAAATTTGATATATAGGATATTCAGACACGTTGAAATCTTCTTACACTGTTTCAACCCGGAGAAAAGGACTGCTAATGGGTCACAATTTAAAAATTGGTACATGGAAGTAACCGGATATTTATTTGCTTGCTAGCTGTTCCGCACATGCGCATTCATAACTTACAGTAACTTATGTTAAGAATAAGTACTTTGAAAACACCCTTAAAGGATCCTGTCAAGCAGATCTAATGGTTATCGTACTTGGCTTCAGTTTTCAGTTTCGATCTCAGCTGATATAGTTTTATTTTTTTTCTTTTCTACTTACAAGAAGTGACAGATTTAGAGAAAAACATAATACTCGCATGAATATGTTTCCTTTTCTATATTAATTAAAACAATATTTATGTGTATTCTACGACCGGGCAACGCCGGTGGCCTGCTATTATATCTATAAAAGTAAGAATGTGTGTGTGAGTGTGTGAGGACACTTCTCAGCCTATATATTCAATGGATTTGTATCTATAGACTTACAATTTGGTATATAGGGTATTCAACAGATAAACAGGGCTGCTAAATGGGTAAAAATTGAAAAATTGGTACATCATGGTCATCGGATTTTTATCTGTTTGTCAACTATTTCACAAATGCGCATGCGCGTCCGCAAAACATGACATCTTCTTTATGTAAAACCTATGTATTGAGCACTGTTGAAGTAAATACTTAAAGTTTACGCATAAATATTATGAGGCGTATATAAATTAATGTGGTTAAATTAATTAGTCATATATATATATATATATATATATATATATATATATATATATATATATATATATATATTAAGTGGGATAGTACTCATAGAATATTACTGCCAGTAATATATTGTAATACTTATAATCACAGGTTCCATACCAGTTGATTGTTAGATAATTTTATTCTGAAGTATATATATATATATATATATATATATATATATATATATATATATATATATATATATATATATATATATATATGGGTAGTAATTTTTGTGTATATCCGTTAGAAGCGTTGAGTGAAATTTGAAGAATAAAACATGTATAAATATATTTGAAGCCAAAACTGCAACGCGAATTTTTTTATACAATAAACGGGTGTTTATTTTTAAAGAAATATATTTCGGAGTAAGGCTCCTTTATCAATCTTTTTCTTTTTTTTTCCTCTTCTTCCTCGGATATACACAAAAATAACTACCCAGATTTTCAAAATGCGCGACCATGCGTCACCTATCCGGTTTCATAAAAACCCCGCAGTTAACAACATCACGTGGACTCTTCATCGAACTATCTTCCACTACATCATGTCGAGGAAGAAGAGGAAAAAAAAGAAAACGATTGATAAAGGAGTCTTACTCCAAAATATATTTCTTTAAAAATAAACGCCCGTTTATTTTATAAAAGATTTCGCGTTGCAGTTTTGGCTTCAAATGTATTTATACATGTTTTGTTCTTCATATCATCATCATCGGCGGTCACTCGTGTCCGAGTAAGACTGTCCTCCGTTGTGGCTTCTGTGGGTCCTCAGGTGAGCATAGAGCCCAATCCTAGACCCAATTTGTCTTTTGCAATTTGGGCAGATAAAGGTAGTGATGGTGGGGTGGGGTTGGGTGTGTCTGGTTAATAATCTGTCCTTTCTGTGCTTGCGTTTATCCTCAGCAGCTTGATTTAGGTCACTACTATAAAGCGCAGCACCTTTGTGGACAGCGCTCCTCCATGCCAACCTGTTCCTAACCACGTCCTCCCATGTCTCAAGGTCCATGTGAAACCGCTTTAGATTTGCTTTGATGTTGTCCTTATACCTCATCTTTTGGCCACCCTGGGCACGCTTTCCCTCAACAAGCTGAGAGTAGAAAATCTGTTTTGGGAGGCGGCATTCGGACAACATGACCAGTCCATCTGAGCTGGCGTTGAGCAACAGTAGCGGTGATAGTGGGAATGTCAGCCTCACTCAGGACGCTGGTGTTGGTGCGTCGGTCCTTCCAACTAATTCTGAGATTTTTCGGAGGCATCTTTGGTGGTACGTCTCCAGGGTTTTTACGTGCCTCCTGTATGTGGTCCAGGTCTCCGATCCATAGAGAAGAGTGGGCAGCAAGACAGCTTTATATACCATGATTTTGGTCTTTGCCAGAAGGTCACGGTTCTCAAATACTCTCTTCCTTAGCCTTGAGAAAGCCCCACTGGCACAGCTGAGACGGTGTTGTTTCATCATCTATGTTGGCTTTTGATGATAGGATACTGCCTAGGTATGGGAAGTGGTCCACATTTTCCAGTCTAGCGTTGTCGATGGAGATGTTTGGGGGTGAGACTGGAGTACTGTTTGGTGGTGATTGATGGAGGATTTGGTTTTTTTATATTAATTGTTAGTCCTAGCTGTTTGTACGCCCTCGTGAAGGCAACCAGTGTACACTGTAGGTCCTCTTCTGAGAGGGCTACAAGGGCGTTATCGTCTGCATACTGTAGCTCCATAATGGATATGGTGTTCGTTCGACCTTTGGCCCTAAATCTGTTGATGTTATAAAGTCGCCCGTCAGTTCTGTACATAAAAGATGTTTGTCCGTGAGATGGAGGATAGCAGTAATGAAGATGAAGAACAGGGTTGGGGCAATAACACATCCCTGTTTCACTCCCGTGTCAACCCTGAAGGGCTCTGTTTCATCTCCACTACTACTGAGGACTGTAGCTGATATATTGTCATGTAGCAGTCTCAGTACCCGAATGTACCTCTCTGGGCATCCAAACCTTGCAAGAACCAGCCAAAGGGCTTGACGGTTCACAGAGTCAAAGGCTTTAGTAAGGTCTATAAAAGCCATGTATAATGGTAAATTTTGCTCCCTGCACTTTTCTTGGAGTTGACGAGCAATGAAGATCATGTCCATCGTGCCTCTATTTGGTCGAAAACCACTTTGAGACTCGGGAAGGATGGTTTCTGCAAGGGGTGTAAGCCTGTTGGCCAAAACCGAGCTGTGGTAAAGAGGAGAGAAATGCCCCGGTACTTCCCACAGTTTGCCTTGTCTCCCTTCTTAAAGATTGAGACAACTAGGGCATCTCTAAGTTGTGCAGGGATTTTCTCTTGTTCCCATATTTTGAGAAGCAGGGCATGGATGTGTCTGAGAAGATCAGGTCCGCCTTTCTTCAGGATTTCTGCTGGGATGCCATCAGAACCAGCCGCCTTATTGTTTTTCATCTTCCTAATTGCATCCCGCACCTCTTCCAGACTGGGTGGTTCTCCCATGCTCTCAATTATGGGCTGTTGGGGGAGTTTTTCAAGGGCCTCCATCTCTGGAGTGGTGTCCATGTTCAGAAGATCCTCGTAATGCTCTTTCCATCTATTTGTTATTTCTCCCTTTCCTTTCAGCAGCGTGAGCCCATGCTTAGACCGAAGGGGGGTCAGAGAACGGTAGCTGGGGCCGTATACCACTTTTGTGGCTTCAAAGAATCTTCTGGTGTCCCCAGAGTCAGCAAACTGCTGGATCTCCTGAGCCTTCTTCATCCACCAGAGGTTCTTCAGCTTCCTGACTGTCGATTGGACAGCCGCTTTAGCCTGTGCATGGGCAGCTCTTTTAACCTTGCAATTGATGTTATTCTGCCAGGTGATAAAAGTTTGCCTCTTGGTGTCTATAAGCTGTTGGATTTCGGTATCGTTTTCATCGTACCAATCCTGATGTTTCCGCTTTTTCTGCCCTAGGATGCTTATACTGGAGTCCATGATGGCAGAAGACAGCTTATCCCAGTGCTCTTCAGCGTCATGCGGATACTGCTTGGGCAGGTCCGCGCTAAGAGCCGCCTGGAGGTGTTGTTGGTAGGTGATATCGCCCAGCTGCTCGATGTTGAGCTTTGGTCGGCTCTGTCTTTTTTGCATCCTTTGCTTCCGCATTAAATGGATAGACATGATGGAGCAAATAAGACGGTGGTCGGTCCAACAATTGTCTGTACTGGTCATTGCCCTGGTGTTCAGCACATCACAGCGGTCTTTGGTACGGACAATGACATAGTCAATGAGGTGCCTGATTTTACTTCGAGGGTGCATCCATGATGTTGTGAATGCGTTTTTTTTTGTCGGAAAAGTGTGTTCGTGATGATCAGGTTATGTTCTGAGCACTTTGTCAGTAGGAGTGTACCATTTGAGTTAATGTTCCCAACTCCTTCTCTTCCAAGCGTTCCTCTCCAGTGCTGATGGTCTCGTCCCACTCTGGCATTGAAATCCCCAAGTAGGATTATCTTGTCCCCCTTGGGGGCCCCGGATAAAATGGTGTCAAGGTCAACATAAAATGTCTCCTTTATTTCATCATGTGCATCAAGTGTTGGAGCATACGCACTAATCACAGTGGCCATTTGGCTGCCCGCAAGCATCAGGCGCATGGTCATTAGCCGTTCGTTGATGCCAACAGGGGGCTCATTGAGGTGGCGGATGAGGCTGTTCTTTATAGCAAAGCCCACGCCATGGATACGCGGCTCTTCTGCAGGCCTTCCTTTCCAAAAGAAGGTGTACCCGCCTTTCTCCTCCCTCAGCTGCCCGTCGTCAGCCAGTCGGGTTTCAGAGAGCGCAGCTATGTCAATCTGGAACCTCCTTAGCTCTCTTGAGATAATGGCAGTTCTTCTTTCGGGTCGATCACTTGTTTTGTTGTCCATGAGGGTCCTCACATTCCAGGTTCCAAAATATAGGCATAAGTTTTCTTTCTTTTTCCGACCGCGTGGTGGTGATCCCTCTGGATGCGGGAGTCCAGACGGGTTTTTTTTTAGGCAGGCTATTTTTAGGGGTACCTTTTCTAACCCCCCCTCACCTACTGGGGTGAGCAGAGTGGATCCTAAACAGGGCTGCTCAGCCATGGATGCAGCTGCCGAAAAACTATTTCTGCCTCGGTCCGTGAGGTTAGCGACTGAATCTGGCACCCACCGCCTATGTGCCAGGTTGCAGCTAGGAGCTGCCAGACTATACTGTCCTGCTCCCATCACCACTTCCTGGTCGCCACAGGACTTTTTCTATCCAGGAATTAAGGGAGAGCTCTCTCTGCCTCAGTCCGGGAGCTTAATGACTAAAACTGTCACAAGACATTTCCATCCATGATGTAGAGTAGGATGTGTTCCCTTTCCGGAGAACGCCTGCGCGTGATGTCTTTTAACGTGGGGAGACTGATGCGCCTGCAGCCACCACACGGCCCCTTGGCAGAGGAGGGCCTGATTCCAATGGCATGGAGAACCACGACGACTGGAGACTCTCTTCTGTTGCAGCCTTCATCCGCCTTCCGTGCCGTTGTGTCATTATTGTCATCATCCGCCGCATCAGCCGTTGAGGTCTTTTGGATCACTCTTTGTCTGGAACCTTCCCTTCAACCTTACCGCCATGGGTGGCCCTACCAGGAGCCTAGGCTCCGGACGGCATCGCTCTCAGGTTCATCGGAACACACAAGGTTCTCCACCACGAAAAGGTGGCGATCCAGGGAGAACATTCTTCATATATATATATATATATATATATATATATATATATATATATATATATATATATATATATATATATAAGAACCCCGGGATACGACATTAAGCCGTTCCGTGGTCGGGATCCTATGGTGAAATTGCCGTATTGCGGGGCCTTAACAATATTTTATACAGTATATGTCAAAAATTAGTAACAACATCCAGTTCAGTAAATAATAAACATGTATATAAGCAAATAACATTATAAATAACATTATAAGGATTGGCAAATACTGTAAGCAGGGCCCGGAAAACCATCATATTCCACATCATAACTTGAAAATAAATGTATACCGGGACCGCAGTATCTCGAGAGAACCTATCTCGGGGTTCTATTTTAAATATATATATATATATATATATATATATATATATATATATATATATATATATATAATATATGTATATATATATATATATATATATATATATATATATATATATATATATATATATATATAGTAATGTTTAGTGATAAGTAGTAAGATTGCACACCTAAAAACATAATAGGTCTAATGCTTCTAAAATTCATGCTAAAATTGTTCGCAAGGATCCGCGGCATAACGGATAATTGACTTGGTAAGATTCAATTTTAAGTTACACTCTTCTGCAGCGACACTCCACTTACATTTATGTATTACTTAAGATTTCTATCTCGTAATCCCTGACGGAACAAGAATGGATTAAATAAAAGGTTTTGTTTGAAATTTCCTGTCGATTCTTGAGTTTGGCAGAAAGAATCTAGACAACGACCAGATACACCTGAAGAAGCTTAGACGTTACATCGACTGAAACGTAGTGAAAATAACATTCCAGATGAGAAAAGTAGTCTGTATAATTCAAATAAAACGAAGATATTTCTTCTTATCTATAAGTAAAGCAACGCATTTGTATTAATTAATCATACGAAAGGAATTATTTTAGGCGTAACGTAGCAATCATTTCTTTATTGGGTACAAATTTTAAGTGTCTCTTATATTTTGGGCAGCGGTTTCATATGAAGTAAACATTCAATTCTATTTAGTGTAATGTTGATTTTGATCTTCATGCTTGGCGTTGTCTCTTATTGTTATTTGTCATACATTGTCTAGTAAATTTGGGAAGCATTTTCCGTAAGTTAGCATTTAAAAAGTTCTAGAACAACAAAAAAATTTGCATAATTAATATTCTATTCCCTAGTCTCTCACAAAGTTCTCTAATCACAGCAGTCGTTTTTAAGAGATTATGTCACAGTTTTTATCAAACAAGTTTTCATTTTCATACATTCTTATCCAACAAAACAGAAATATTTATTTAAATAATTCGGTTACCACATTTTTTTTTAATTACATTTTCAACCCAAACAAGGCACATTGCCACTTTGGTGTAGAGGGCTACTATCAGGGGCAGCAACTACTGGAACACTATGTTGGCATTTGGGCAGCAAGATGTCGGTTCACTTTACACTTGAACTTCTGCATGTCAGTACAGTTAGGGAAGCAGGGACCTGGAATGGAATTCCAGAGTCCAGCGATTCTGGGGAAGAAACTACTGGAGTAGAAAGATCTTTTACATCTAGGGATCTCTACTGTGGCGGGGGATTTAGCAGCCTGTCGGGTTTGTCGAGGGTGTCTACGTCGTGGGGGCACAAGTGTCTGCAGTTCGTCAGAGCATTCACCATTAAAATACTTGTAGAACAGGCAGAGGGATGCAACGTTTCGTCGATGAGACAGAGGCTGGAGCTTAGATACCAGTTCAGGGCCTATCAGATTGGCGACTCTTTTTTTAACCTTGTCTAGGAGCGAGAGACTAGTAGCAGATGCACCAGCCCAAATGTGACAACAATACCCCATACATGGGCGAATGGTGGCCTTATAGAGGTACTGGATACTTTAAGGTGTCAGTAGTTTTCTAGCACGGTAGAGAGAGCCTACCTTTTTCGCAGCGGCCCTGGCAATGTTTTCAATATAATTGTTCCAACTTATGTTTCCTGTGAACGTCAGGCCAAGCAGTTTGAAAGATGTACTCTCAGACAGGGAGAGTCACTGGCCATTGCTATTGGTGGCAGAGAAGGTTTCTTGTAATTATTGAATGAAACCAGTTTAGTGTTGGCAGCATTGAATGTGACCATCTATTTATGTCCCCATTTCACTACAGATTGGAGGTCATCCTCTAGTGTTTTTCAGAACCTTTTTTTTATTTTCATCCCAAACAAAGCACAGTGCCATTTTGAAGTACGGGGATACTATCGGAGACATAAGTTGCAGGGTTATTATGAAGGGAGATGAGTAGCAAGATATCCGCTCACATTACACTTGAACTTCTGCATGTCAGTACAGTTGGGAAAGCAAAATCCCGGAAGTGAGAACCTGTCAAAATACCTTAGATTTGAATTCCAGATGTGATCAAATCTAACCGCACGTATTCTGTTTGTTAACCTATATTTTGCGGTACCTACTTCTTATTACGTTACGTAGTGTTACAGAGATGTTGTCGTTAATATTGGATAAAAATATGTATACATTGGATTTAAAACCGACAAATGTTGAAACACCCTTCACATTAATGTTATTATATACATATGTTAACAGATTCTGCGATTCTGAAGACATTTTATAGAAAATAGTTGGTAATATATAAAATAACTTAATAAATTATTATGGCACCCGATAAAAAATGTTCCACTCTCGAAATCTTGCAAAAACATTACAAAAATATAAAATAGATTAATAAAATCACTATTAAAGGTCATTATTACTTCTATGTTTACTTTTATATGTTTATATGTTTATATATATTTCATAGAATTCTTTTCGTCGTCGTCATGGCTACTCGTTTCATTCTCTAGAAGGTTGTATGGTTGTATTCTAGACAGCTAGAGTGATAATTATATTTTAGTATATGATTTGTTCGCGAGAATATTAAAAGACATCAGGACTTTTTCATTTATCGTTTATTTAAAGAATATCTTATTATTTATATGATGACGTCAATCACAATATGATCCACACCCTACTTACTTCGGTTCATACATTCTTGACATATTTGACCCTGCAAACTCGACAGATGACCTCGTGTCTTTGAATATCTATACAGATATTTGAACGGAAAACAACAATTAATTGAATTGTTTGAAAAGTCAAAAATGTGTTTTAACATTATATGCGTCTTATAAACATGCACCAGTTAAAAATCAAATGAATATCTCACTATCCTAACATAATGTCTACGCATGTTAACAAAATAGACTAAGAAAAATATATTGGAGATCATACAATCGTTGATTAACATCAGGTATAAGCATGAATAAATAAGTAAACCAGGCATCAATAATTTATAATAGAATTACATAGTAAATTTCCATTTTTTATTGATTTTTCTTTACTCCTTTTCATCCTAAACTAGGCATGTTGCCACTTGGAATGTAATGGGCCACTATCTGGGATCATGTCTAACAGGGAAGTGTAGGGATTTGAGCAGCTACATATCTGTTTACGCTACATTTAAAGGTTTGCAGGTTAGAAAAGTCAGGATCTCAGGGATAATTGGTGGAATTTCAAATAGTTCGCTTATTTCTATATTATTATTTGTATTTTTTAAATTGGGTTTTCTAGAATTAAAATTAGGACAAAAAGTCAAATGAAAAGGATGAGCTATTTTAACTGTCTCTACGAATGAACGCATTAATAAATGAACTTGGCCACATTATTTACATTTATGAAAAATATAACTTTCATGAAAAATAAAATGAAAATTCATTGATTAAAATTATTGATAAAATGTATCGTGAAATATCGTTACGGTCTACGATTCATTTCTCCCTCGATAACGTTTGGTACATTTTTTTTAAATCCCCTATGAGCTTCACTCAGCAATCAATCTTATTCAAGAAAAAATATGTTTAAATTTATATTAATGAATAAAATTCTATAGCCGTCCGTCTATCCGGGTTTACTGATTTCCCTATATACGACGGATTGCCGAAAAGACATCATTCACTTTGCTTTTGGGGTGATTTCTGTAGAGCAATTTCGCAGCATTTCAAAGACCAACTTACAATGTAAGTCAAAAGTGACCTCACTTTCTCACTTTTTTAGACCCTTACAAATTGAGGAAAGCAGAATAATATAGCTGCCTTAAAACTTATAAACATATATTTTAACTTTGTAAATAAGAGATGACGGTGGTCCAATGGTAAACGACACGGACTGACGACCTGAGTGCTCTAAGTTTGAACACAGTTTATTTTACAAAATCACTTTAACTTTGGATGTTGACAACCTGCATGTAAGCACCGGATATCTTTCTAGAAAGAATTCTAACTAGAAAAATATCGGGGAAACCAATGTCGACAATAGAATCTTCGGATTCATATTACATGATGACGACATAGTTTGATCACTCCTTTTTTAGTACGTGCATCGTACTGTATGATCGGAGTATAGCTTATGATGCGCTCACCTTTTTTGTTTATGCGTGAAATTCAAGTTCATATAATGACGTGGAAGTTAAGCATTGGCCACGTGGTTACCCATATGAAAGCCCTGATTCTAAAGGTCACACAGAACTTAGCAATTAAAACAGATGTTGCAGCCTTTAGATTAAACTATTTACGGTGGTGAAGGAATACAGGAAAGCACGTGGCAAGTCAGGCAACCCCGTTGTCTGAAATAAACTTGGAAAAGAAATCCTTCACTCGACATGAATAGTCAA
The DNA here is from genome assembly GCF_053919585.1 of Euprymna scolopes. Classification (NCBI taxonomy): domain Eukaryota; kingdom Metazoa; phylum Mollusca; class Cephalopoda; order Sepiida; family Sepiolidae; genus Euprymna; species Euprymna scolopes. The sequence goes on from NC_136488.1 coordinate 31,287,819, forward strand.
TGGCTTGTGGTTCGACTATTGTTATATGTGATTCACGTAAAACACGTAAAACATACTCTAGGGCCAATCTAAGGTTATGCCCTAACGAACCTAAACGTAATTTGCAGATTATTGAATTTCCATTACTAACGATTACTATATTGTTCAATTGCCAACTGTAAACTCTTTAAACCTTATCATCGAGTGACCTCTGGGTCTTGATAAGTGGTGATGCCTATGTAAAAAAATATGTCATTCGCTAACAAGTTCTGGTATGCTTCGTAGACATAATTGATGATGCATGAGAATTGCGAAGAAAAGGGAATTTAAAGGTGAATGTTGTTGCGATTTTATTCCGATTTAGATGCAGTTAAAGTTTTAGGTTTTAAAACACGTTAAAAAAAATCTGGAATTCGAATGATTGCATGAAACGATTTCTCATACAATATGTAAACTCTCTTTGACGATTGAAGGTTTGTACGTAAACCGTTCAACAACAATTCTTATATATGGGTCATATTATATTAATTTGAATGTAATTATCACCCATAATTTACTTGCATATTAATTGCCTCTTTTCTGGAACTACAACCTATTTTATTAAAACCTCATTTCTGGAACTACACCTATTTTATTAAAACCTCTTTTCTGGAACTACAACCTATTTTATTAAAACCTCTTTTCTGGAACTACAACCTATTTTATTAAAACCTCTTTTCTGGAACTACAACCTATTTTATTAAAACCTCTTTTCTGGAACTACAACCTATTTTATTAAAACCTCTTTTCTGGAACTACACCTATTTTATTAAAACCTCTTTTCTGGAACTACACCTATTTTATTAAAACCTCTTTTCTGGAACTACAACCTATTTTATTAAAACCTCTTTTCTGGAACTACAACCTATTTTATTAAAACCTCTTTTCTGGAACTACAACCTATTTTATTAAAACCTCTTTTCTGGAACTACAACCTATTTTATTAAAACCTCTTTCCTGGAACTACACCTATTTTATTAAAACCTCTTTTCTGGAACTACAACCTATTTTATTAAAACCTCTTTTCTGGAACTACACCTATTTTATTAAAACCTCTTTTCTGGAACTACAACCTATTTTATTAAAACCTCTTTTCTGGAACTACAACCTATTTTATTAAAATCTCTTTTCTGGAACTACAACCTATTTTATTAAAACATCTTTTTCTGGAACTACACCCATTTTATTAAAACCTCTTTTCTGGAACTACACCTATTTTATTACTTTTGACATTTAACGACCTCACATATGGCGTTCTTGGCTTTTGTTAATTCTTGTTACTCCGAGTTGTTCAATGTTTTTGTCACTTAAACATGATTCGATGAAGAATCGAAAATGCTCGTGATATATATGGATGTATCACCAATCTTTTTTTTTATTTTGAAACTAAAAAGATTATCAGGAAATTTGAAAATGTAAGAAAAAGTATAATGTCGCAGTAAAATTCTGTTGTGCTTAACAATGTGTGTTTAAAATAAAGAATGCTGGCAAAGTCCGCCTGTACAGACATAAATAGACTTGAATTCTCTTAATCCTCCAAACGCTGTTAGTAGGTTACATCGACGGAGATTTTAAGACTTTACAGTTAAAACGTAACGCAAGTCTAGTATTCAACTTGTGTGACAGATGATTCAAGACAAATGGATGAAAGATTTGTAAATGCGAATTAGAATTAAATAATATTATCTTTAGAATGTTTAAGAGAATATATAGACTAACTCACTTAGTAAGAAAATATTACAACGAAACATAAGTCCGATCAGGATATAGCAGTGAAATAAATTACGTTTGATATGAACCTGGTGAACAACAGAGAGAATGACTTAGAAAAAGTAGACCATCCTACATTACATCATATGATATGGTTATGGACAATCCTAAACAAAGATTACAATAGCAATAAAATAAGCACAAATAGAAAGAATACGAATAGGAAAAGGATTCCACACTAACATTCTGGAGTTAGAAATATACAGAATAAAACAAGCATAGAAATGCAATGTGGTTTAATCCACCATATAGTGAACATATAGTGAGCAACATACTAAATTAAAAAAAAATCTTCCCTCCAACTAGTAACCAAAAACTTCCCTCCAGGTATTAACATAGTAACTCCAGGTAGTGGATGATTTCTCCTATCAAACTCCTCGGATATCTTAGCACTAAGTGAAATTTACCTACACTTCTCCATCCCTTCTAATCACTTTAATATGCCTGATTATCTCCCACTTTGCTGCAAGAACTCAGACAAAACATATGCATGGACTTGGTGTCTATAGTTAAAACACCCTGTACTTAACTAAAGAATCCAAACTAAAATCAGACGCCCAGGCCTACATGTGGTTTAGACTAAACCTGCAACATAGAGTTAGCTGCTTATATTTTCTCCCTCGGCACAGAACTGTACCTTAATCAAGCAAGTTTCTGACAGCATCGATACAGCACCCCCCCTTGATACTAGCGCGCAAGTACATGTATTTGGTTACTTTAATGTCCATCACAGTAATTGGCCTGGTTCCCCTACTTACACGGCGCTGCTGGTAGCATAACACACAGCCTTTCTATATCTTATTCCTTATCACGTTTCCAAACCTTCTCCCAGATCAACAGAACTAACAAGCCTCACTTTTAGATCTATTTCTGACTACAGTTCTCCGATGATTCTGTAAAAATGCCCATAGTCCATTCAGGAATGCTGATAACGTTTTGATAATGGTAGAAACAACCCTAAACTCTCGACCCAAAGTTGAAGAGTCATTAGTCCAAATGACAAAACTTGCTTGCCCAACGTTTTTCCTCCAACTCTACCATTGACCCAGAAGACCACTCCCTTTTCCAAATTTCCCTTAAGCACACTTGATGGCCTGGAAATCACCCTTTTTCTTGTTCGTTATGCCAAAATAAATCTAGACATCAGGAAATCATGTCGGCCTGGCGTTATCACTGCTATACAATAAAAAAGGTTCTCTTTAGGGTTGTTCCGGTTCTCTTCTAGCTCTAGAATATATTTTTAACGAATCTTACTCTCTGGCTGTTGGAAAATTGCTTCTGTTGTTCCAGTTTACAAGAATTCTAGCGAGAGAACTGACCAACTCAGTTGTCGCTTCATTAGCCTCCTACATCTCCCTACCTAAATTGTTGAATCTTTAATAAATCAAACACTATTTTATCACCTCACAGACAATACACCTTTGTCCGATCAACAGTATGGATTTAGATAAGCCCGTTCTACTGCAGATATCCTAACTATAATCTCCGAACATATATACCAAGCAGCGGATAAGGCATGTTAAGCTAGGTCAATAGCCTATACATATCTAAGGAATTTGACAAAGTTTGCCACAATGGTCTTCCCATGGAAATCAAATTGTATAGTATTGCTGGACGTATACTCAACATAATCAAATCGTGAAAAATCCAGGTTGTCCTTAATGGTCGTACATCAAAATAACATGATATAAATGCGGGTGTGTCACAGATGTCATTCTTATGACCTTTATTATTCCTGATATTCATAAATGATTTCTTTAATAAAATGGGGACATTTGCTGATAACATCACGCTATATAACATACACAGAGGCAAAATGAATGAACACATATCTAAGGAAATTGCTAAATTTCTAGAGGAATCCCTCAAGTCTGTAGTGAAATGGAGCCATAACGGGTTTGTTATGTTCAATGCTGCCAAGATTAAGCAAATTTTCTTTAAATAATTGCAAGAAACATTCTCAACCACTAATTGCCATGTCTAATGATGCATTGCATGAAATCACTTCCTTCAAGCTCTTCCTGCTAACATTCACAGACAACATGAATTGGAACAAACACATTAAGGCAATTGCTAAATCTGTTGCGAGGAAGGTGGGCTCTCTCTCTCTACCGTGCTAAAAAGCTACTCACACCTAAGAGTATCCTTTATCTCTACAAGGCCACGATTCGCCCATGCCTGGAGTACTGTTGTCACATCTGAACTGGCACATCTGCCACTAGTCTGTCACTCCTAGACAAGGTTAAAAAACGAGTGCCCAATCTAATAGGTCATGAACCATCAACAAAACATATCGTCAAAACGTGGCATCCTTGTCCTTGTTTTTCGACGGTAAGTGCTCTGATAAACTCCGGGCACTAATACCCCCCCCCCGACGAAAATACCCTCGACAAACCTGATAAGCAGCAAGATTCCTACCTCTACACTATAGAGATCCCAAGATGCCGTAAAGCCTTCTATTCGAATAGCTTTTTCCACAGACTGTTGCACTTTTGAATTCTCTCCCGGGCCCTTATATTGACTATATTGACATGCAAAATTCAAGTGTAATGTGAACAGACATCTTGCTGCCCAACTCCATAAATAGTATCCCAGCAAATCTGGTCCCAAATAGTAGCCCCTCACGGGTAAGTGGCTTTTGCCTTGTTTGGTGGTAAACGCCAATAAAAAAAAAACATGGGAAAAGTGATAAGCAAAATACAGTGAAATTGACCTTTTTAACCTCCATTAATTTACATACAACTATAACCTGAATAAATAATGTAATTAAAGAAATGGAATGGTTATCCGTCAAAAT
>NC_136488.1:31294903-31307403 GCF_053919585.1 Euprymna scolopes
TCTAGCACGGTAGAGAGAGCCCACCTTTCTTGCAGCGGCCCTGGCAATGCCTTCAATGTAATTGTTCCAACTCATGTTTCCTGTGAACGTTAGGCCAAGGAGTTTGAAAGATGGACTCTCAGATAAAGAGTCCTTGGCCATTGCTATGGGTGGTAGAGAGGGTTTCTTGTAATTATTGAATGAAACTAGTTTAGTCTTGGCAGCATTGAACGCGACCAACCACTTTTATCCCCATTCCACTACAGATTGAAGGGCTTCCTCTAGTGTTTCTGCCATTTCTTTAAAAATGTGTTCATTCGTCTTCCTGTCGTGCCTGCCATAGAGTGTAGTGTCATCAGCATATATACCCATCTCAGAGGCAATGTTGTCGGGGAGGTCATTTATGAATATCAGGAACAATAGAGGTCCAAGGATAGAACCCTGGGGCACCCCCGCATTTATATCATATTGTTTAGATGTACGACCGTCGGGGACAACCTGGATTTTTCTCTTATCTAAGAAGGATTAAATTATGTTAAGTATTCTACCAGTGATACCGTATGATCTGATTTTACTGAGGAGACCCTCATGCCATAGCCTGTCAAAAGCCTTAGATATATCTAGAGCTACCGCTCTGCCCTCCCCCGCTTTGTCCAGTGAATGTATATATATATTAATCGTATTAATCGTGACACCCTGCACTGATGATTCCCGTCAGTAGGTATTAAATAATTATTATAGTAAATAATTATATATATATATATATATATATATATATGATTAGTTTTTTTTTTGGAAAAAGAATTCCAGCAGAGTGCTCAATTAAAAGGAAAATCCAAATTTTAAGAGCGTACTTATATTTTGTGTACAGAAAGTTGTTAGTTGAGACAGGGCATTGGTACCGTCGGTTTCAAGCCCGATAATAAGGCCCGTTTAAGGTATCCTCATCAAGCTCTCTTCAGCCAATATTCGTCGAATATTGGCTGAAGAGAGCTTGATGAGGATACCTTAAACGGGCCTTATTATCGGGCTTGAAACCGACGGTACCAATGACCTGTCTCAACTAACAACTTTCTGTACACAATATATATATATATATATATATATATATATATATATATATACATTCCATCAAATCCGGTTTCTAGCTTTATCGTGAAAAAAGTATGTAGACAGGTATTTATATATCTATCTATAATCTCCTCTTAGTGTCTAATATATATATATATATATATATATATATATATATATATATATATATATATATATATATATATATAATGTTTACTATAATGCTTTTAAAATATTTACAGGGTCGAACGATGAAATTTTCGCCGTAGAAAGACATGATTTCATTTTCGTTTGATTAAAATCGGGTTCCTTTTCTTTTATTTTTTGTTTTTTGCAGGCCATCTACTAGTTGGCCAGTTCTGTACAAATCCAGCGATAGGAGCCTTCTGTCACTTCTGAAAGAGACAAGCTAGATCGGAGATGCGAAGCTGTACAAGTCATGCTCTTTGCCGATCTAATTTATAACAACAGCAATATTGCCAACACCCTCAAAATGCAAATCAGGACAGTTAAACACTTGAGGCACATCTCAACGAAGTTTGCGGCCAGAGTTACGGTCTTTGCTGTGCTTTCAAATAAAGGCCACATCATGCTACCTTATATCATCGAAGTCGGCTGGAAAGTCAACAACAAAGAGTACCTGGATTTGTTGAAGAATGTGGTGATTCCCTAATGCAATCTGATAACCGCTGGAAAACCCTGGGTGTGGCAGCAGAACTCGGCGCCAGCCCAAAAGATTCAAAGAGACACAGGCTTGGTTTCAGGAGTGCTACGACTTTGTATCCCTCTATCACTGAATTCCTCCGTCGAAAACACAACCAACATACCCAATCACACAATCAAAGCCAGCCTGGTTGTTTCCATTCACGAGCTTCCGCCAGTGCATGTGGAAAAGGCATGCTCCCATTCCCCTAGTTCCGGACTCGTGTCGAAGCGGTGATTGAGGCTGAAGGTGGCTACATTTGAAAACAGTATAGTCTACTACATAAAAAGTTTTCAGAATTGCCTTTTTTTCAATAAAAGTTTTTAAAGAAAGCTGCAGTGTTGTTTTCTTTTAGGGCGACAAATTTATAGTTCCAACCTATCTATCTGTCAATTTTAAGTCTACAGACTCGAAATTTGATATACAGGGTACTGAGATTTGGAAAAATCGATGTGATCGGTTTTCGTCCAGAAATTTGGCGATTAAGGGGCCAAAGTTCAACGGTTTGACCTTTGAGAACTCTACCAAACTCTTCCTCCAACGTTTGTTGTTTCTTTCCACATTTCATTGTAAATTACTTTGCGTTCTCTCATCATGTGTTCATCGTTGTGTTCTGGCTGATATGTTTCAAAAGAATTTAAGTGATAATAAGTCTCCACACGAGCGCCTTAGTGTTCCCTCCCTTTCAGCGGAGATAATATGTCTATCCACTATGTTCCTTTACGATCATTTTAGGAAAACGACAATTGTTCTTCATGGGACAAGGAAAGGGGGGATCAGATTATGGAAATTGGTCTTATTGATCCACCTTGGCTGATCCGTTTCACGACAGTAGCTCTGTTGTAATTTCTATATTTCTAGCGTGTTATTCTATTTCGACTTTACTGTGGTTGGTCAGCGACATTTGGTTATGTCGAATGGCTTCCGGGCATGAAGATTTTTCTAAATATTTCAGCTTTTGAGATCACTGCCGTGCTTTTCACGTGTTTAATCCCCAATTTTATTCATTTTTTCTCAGTATTTCGTCCAGATTTTCGAAACTATTCCTAGTTTCTCAGATTTGGGGGAACTGATCATAATTCTTCTTTCTTTCTTTCTTTCTCGTTCTTCGCCTTCTTCTCTTCGTTCTTGCTGTCTTTCTTTCTGTGTTGTTGTTCTTCTTATTATTCTAAATATTATTCCACACAAATCATTATCAGTGATTGCTCACTAATAAAAACCAGTGCTGTTCCTTAGAGACTGAATGACAACGGTCTTCCTACATAGCTAGCATTCTTCCTCTGTCTTGATGACAGTTTCAAAACATCTTAACGCAATAGCCATTTACCATAGATTTCTGACTGCCGTCAACGGTTGGTAATTTCTTTGTGGTAATAAGCTTTCCCAACTTCTAGCACACTTCGCACTTTTCAAATAGTTTCCTCGATCTTTCAATCTTACTTAACCATTCCCGACCATTTTGTGCGAATTTAGCCGACTCTAGTATTATCACGTGCATGTGAGTGCGTGTCTTTCGTCTTGAGGAAATTCAATTTCGGTTCCGTTATTATTTGTAATCACTAGGAGTTTTGGCGCAGGCCATCATCAAACATTTTTCTTCAAGAACAACCTGTGATGTTCCATGGAGGGTGAATGACAACTTGTCTTCCCAGTTTTCCAGTACTCTCGATCGTTTCTGATAACCTTTGTATATGACATGTACGTTAGCGCAACAGCCATATACCACTGATTTCTCGCTGGAAATTATCATTGTTCTTTACCGGAAGTTGGGTGATAATAAGCCTCCAAAAGATTCCAGTCCTCCTCGCACTCATCTAACGGAAATCTGCTTAATACTTTCTCTCCTCGATCTGTCCATCCTTCTTGACCATCCACAATTATTTTTGTGGTACCAGTTGATGCCAACACATTTTTGTGGGGGGGAGAAAAGGGGAGTTAATTTATTTCGCTTTTCTGGTTTCATGCGGTGTTTCTTTGTTTTGATTTACTTCTGTTACAGTTTCTATATGATCGGTTAACATTTCTAGTTCATGTGTATTCAAGAATTTTCCTTAATATTTCATCCGTTTTCATTATCGTTATCTGCTCTACCTTCTAAGTTCTGAGTTCAATCGCATCTTTTCGAAGTCTCTCAGGATTGTTTCCATTGCTCCTATTATTATTTGTATTATCTGAACTTTCTTCATCTTCCGTATTCCTATGAGGTATCCGGCCAGTTCCGAGTATTTCCTTCACTTCTCCGTCTCCTTTGTATTCACTCTGTGATATGTTGGGATGGCGAATCTATGATGTGGCTGAAATTTTCATTGTTTTTAATAATTATGTCATCTGGTCTTCTGACTCAAATGAGTTTATTTGTTTATACGTCCATGTTCTCTAGATGTTTGTGATTTCCGATTTCATGTACTGCTGCCGGTCTGTGCTTGTATAATATACCATTTGTTTGAGTGTTCCAGATGCAAATTTACTGGGAATTTCGTCGATCAAAGACAACGATCAGATCGCTCCCACACCCCAAGAGCACTTAAACTCATAAAAAATGTTAAGGGGGGAAAATCAGGCGAAATCCAAGATCTATGAGACAAATGGAAAAGGAAGCACATTATTAAGAACTATGCGAAGTATGTCGAAGTGAGCTACAGATGTCACCCTATACGCTCGAAAAGCAAGAGCCTCTCCCTACACTCACAATTGCAAAAGACTCATCAGAAGTCGACTCTTGTTAAACCGTACCTAAGAGGGCACGCTCAATAACATCATCTTCAGGGATTTAATATTATTCTCACTTCAACTGTGCCACAATCATTAAAATGAAAGAGTCTTTGCGAGAAATTGCGGGGCAATACCTGATAAAGCGGGGGAAAGGTTTACAGAACGCAGAAACCAGCCTGTGATGGTCTGGGAAACCCATTTCTGAGAGAGGGAAATCTTCACTTGTTTTCTCCTTCACAGAGTCAAGATTAACAAAGAACGTTACATTGAGGACATTCTTGAAGGTGCACTGATCCCATTGTGTAATACTGTTACTGTTGTGAAGTTTGGACTCTCCAACAAGATAGTGCTACAAGCCACACTGCTCATGTAACGCAACAATGGTGCACAGAAAACTGTCCGTCCTGAATCAGCAAAGAAGAATGGCCTCCCTCATCACTTGATTTTAATGCCCTTGATTATTCTTTGTGGTCACTTCTCGACAGTGAAGCCTACTCTACTCCTCGGACAAAGCTAATGAGATAAAATTGAACAAATTCTGAGAGAAAATACTCTTAGGTGTTGTGCGTTCTGCTATAGATGGAGTCCTCAAAGGACTTTGTAATGTAGTGAAAGCTCGCGGGGGACAATTTGAAAAATACTTATGCCATATTGTTCCCTCTGAATTTGTTAATCATTTTCTGTAAATAGGTTTTGTAATAAACTATTTTGTTTGGGATAAATCTGAGTTTCATTTTGTAACATCATTTATGCCCAACTCTGTATATTCGGTCAGCATCATCTTTTGAGAGTAGTGTATTGTATGTACATCGTCAATATTTTACTTGGCTTCTGTTTGAGATTTCTCAATTCTTCTTTGGTCCAACCTATAAACGGTCCGCAGTATCGTAATAGTGATATTGCCCATGTGTTTATACCTTTTATAAATTTCTACTATATAGTTAGTTTTTAGCAGTTCTGTTGTTCTTCTTTCCAATTATTATTATTATTATTATTATTATTATTATTATTATTATTATTATTATTATTATTGTTGTTGTTAAACATTTTAGACTATTTAAAATCGGGAAAATATTATAGACCGTTGACCTGAAATGGGCGCTTTATGCCAAATTAATGTTTTTTTTTTATTTGTACTCACTTCTGCATTAAATACTAATGCATAGTCTCTAGCTCTGAATCAGACGGATACCATATTAATGAGTTCGCAGTAGCATATCACAACAAACATGATGACACTGCTGAGAGTTATGGCAATAAGTGCCCACAGTTGGCGTATGAACGCTATAAACAAGCACTGACACTTGAACCTTGAACCTTCTGACACGAAAATAAGACTAATGCAAATTTTGGCGCTGTCGGAGTTCGAGGTGGCAGGATGCAAAGACATTTTTTGCCGTTTTAGGCAAACGTTATCATGTTCACATGAGTTTGTTGTTAGTTGGGAGGAAGAAGAAGACGAAAAGAAAAGTAGAACTGCTTGGGTGAAGAAGCGAGCGAGGTGTGGAAGAAAAAAAGAAAGGTTGTGTAGGCTAAGTACAACGCTGAGAGTTTAAAAGGTGCCCGAGCCTTTTTTGCTGTTTGCAGATCTATGCAACATTTCATTCAGATCGGCTTATTAGGTCCCGATGGGCTGGTGAGAGTAGATCATATTTTGGTGACTAATATCTATTCATCCATATTAATTCATAACTTTGCATCGAACAGGTACCACACTACTTATTTCGCAGCACCGTATCATAACAAGCTCCATACATAATTTCAGTCAAATCGACACAATAGTTTCCGAGAAAAAAGTGAACATAAATGTGCTATTGTGGTAACTAATCCCTATTAACCCATATTAATTTCTAACTCTGCATCGAACAGATACTATAATACTTAGTTCGCTGTACCTTATCAAAACAAAGGTCCATTAAAAATGTCAACCTGGTCGCTACAATAGTTTCCAAGAAAAGGTGAGAGTAAATCTGGTATTCAGGCAACTACTCCCTTACTGTGCATCAACCAGATACCAGAATATTTATTTCGCTGCATGTTCTTATAACAAAGTTCCATACAAAATTTAAGCCGAATCGGCCAGTACTTTCTGAGAAAAAGTAAAACGGATAGACAGTCAGACTAAAAGAAATATATTACTATTATTATTATCATCGTCGCCATGGATTTATTGTTTACTCTGGAGAGTGTTTACTCATTGAAACTCGTTATTTTTATTATTACACAAATCTTAGTTATACATGCTGAAGGCCAAATTATTTTCGCTTTGAAGCTTTTCGTGATCAAAGAGATTTTTACCCCGTACACACACACACACACACGCACGCGCGCATTCGAGCACACACACACACACGTGCACGTTGCGTTATTTAGCAAGTTAATATAGGAAATATATCAAATCGTTAAATAAATAAATCTAGATATTTTATCCGAAGCGCAAAACAAATATTAATCATGGAAAGGTCTATAATAATAAGATTATATTTTAAATGCAACGTGTATCTGTTTCATATTTAAGGGTTACGATACTCATTTTATATATATATATATATATATATATATATATATATATGTGTGTGTGTGTGTGTGTGTGTGTGTGTGTGTGCGCGCGCGCATGTGTATGTAATTAAGAAAAATCCATAATGCCAGAAAACAGTTGAATGAATTACAATATTTATCAATCCGTCAAATATTTAAATAAAAAAAAATCTTTACTCCATGGATTTGCAAAGATAGGTACACATACTTTTCATCAGACGATAAACATTATTTAAAAAAATGCATCATTGGTAAGCATAAATTGGAAGTTGTATAAAGATTATATATATAAAACACATGTTGTCAAGTGAAGGCATTTTCAATAAATAGAATAAGAGAAAAATAAATCCACCAACTAATCAATTAAAACATATCAACTAATTAATTAAAGCATCATCCGTAAAACAAAATGCAATATGTTTGTAGATTTTTACCTTTAAATCAATTAAATGCATACTTCTGAAAATATTTGGCATTATATATATATATATATATACGCATAAAGGTAAGTTTACTTTTTGCTTTGCCGTTTATATTAAAATATTTTATTATCATTTTGAAAGAAAGACGGACATCTAAATATACACGGTCACGGATATGCGAGCGACTATACGAAGGCTAACTAATTTGCGTATCCTTCTGAAGGACCAGCTTTAATTAATTACTTATTCATTTATAATAGTTTCTAATTAATTGTTTATGTTTGCATTTTATATAATCAAAGTTTATGTTTGCATTTTATATAATCAACGTTTACGTTTGCATTTTATATAATCAACGTTTATGTTTGCATTTTATAGAATAAACATTTTTGTTTACATTTAATATATTAAACGTTTATGTTTACATTTTATATAATTAATGTTTATATTTGCAGTTTATATAATTAACATTTATGTTTGCATTTTATATAATTAATGTTTATGTTTGTATTTTATATAATCAACGTTTATGTTTGCATTTTGTATAATCAACGTTTATGATTGCATTTTATATAATCAACGTTTATGTTAGCATTTTATTTAACCAACGTGTATGCTTGCATTTTATATAATCACGCTTTATGTTTGCATTTTATATAATCAACATTTATGTTTGCATTTTATATAATTAATGTTTATATTTTTATTTTATATAATTACTGTTTATATTTGCATTTGATATAATTAGTGTTTACGTTTGCATTCGATATAATCAAAGATTATGGTGACATTTTATATAATCAACATTCATGTTTGCATTGTATATAATTAATGTGTATATTTGCATTTTATATAATCAACGTTTATGTTTACATTTTATATAATCGACGTTTATGTTTGCATTTTATATAATTAATGCTTATATGTGCATTTTATATAATCAATGATTATTTTTGCATTTTTTAAATTAATGTTTATGTTTACATTTTATATAATCAATGTTTATGTTTGCATTTTATATATTCAACGGTTATGTTTGCATTTTATATAATCAACGTTTATTTTTGCATATTTTATAATCAACGTTTATGTTTGCATTTTTTATTATCAATGTGGAGGTTTACATTTTATATAATCAACGTTTATATTTTCTAAAGGTTTAGAAGGCTCTCACAATGCGAGGAATGAAATATAGTCTTTGTTGGTAAAAGTAGACGAGAACAACTGGCGATTTACAAATCAATAAGTACGTACACATATGTTTATATATACATATATTTATTCAGTTGTAGTAGATAAAATGTCTTACTTGTTATGTCTGCGACAATAGCCATTATTAATTTTGGAAAAGAATTCCCTTTTCAAATGGTGAAAGTAACAGATCGATTCAAAGGATGCTAGATGGTGGAGCGGAAGTATTTTATATAATCAACGTTTGTATTTGCATTTTATATAATCAACGTTTATGTTTGCATTTTATTTAATCAACGTTTATGTTTGAATTTTATTTAATCAACGTTTATGTTTGCATTTTATTTAATCAACGTTTATGTTTGCATTTTATACAATCATCGTAGAAATTATTGTTTTATATGATCCACGACGGTATTTACATTTTATATAATAAACATATTATATGCGGTACAATCACGTTGAAAACCGGTTCTAGCCAGATCTCTGAAACGTTGAGCCTAGCTATTTGGAAAGGTGAGTGTCTGTATGTACCGCGAAGTAATATACCAGGTTGAGAAACTGGCGCGGTCTATTCTTCTCTCGAGGGACTCTCTTAAGCCGTGGTAGGTATCTTATCTGGTGATGGCGCCACGATGAAAATAACCTTGATAGCCCTAACGAAGCATCAAGTATTCAGCTTCCAAAAAGATTTTAATTACACTACAAACCTGTGTTGTGAGTTCAATCTCGACTCGACCGCGTTAGATGGATGAATAATAAACGTAGGTATGTTTTTTTTTTTTATAATAAACGTTGGTATTTGCATTTTATATAATCAACATCAGTATTTGCATTTTATATAATCAACGTTGATTTTTGTATTTTATATCATGAATACATCAGCTGATTAATTATTTTCATAAATCTTAAAACACGTATTTGATTTTTGAAATTATGTATTCATTGATATATTTGATTCACGGATGAGAAAGCCCAATCACTCCCCCTTCCCCCTCTCTCTTCATCTCTATAACTCTCTCTTTATATATATATATATATATATATATATATATATATATATATATATATATATATATATATATATATATATATATATATATTCACACTGAGGAAGACCAAAGGATCGATTGAAAATATGTGCTATTGAAAAAATATTCTCGTTTTTTTTTCAAAAGACTTTTTGTATTCCTACACGTAAACACATAGGAAATAGATACAGAAACGATATAAACATTTATATATTTTTCGTATTGATTTTTTATTCATACATACATAGATACATACATACATATATGTGTGTGCGTGTGTGTTTGTGTACAAATATGTATATACTGTCATGAAACATCTAAAAAATAACGATTACACATTTCTTTTTATTTAGAATATGAGTTTAAAATGAGTTAAATCATCGGAAATACAAACAAATGTATGTGTGTTGACGTATGAATAAAAATGGCATTAAAATGGCGTACTGGAAACATATAAGGTATTTACAGCTTCTCTTCCAATTTTCGGATTTTAATCATGTCATAAAGCACTTTATTTCCTTTTGATTGATTGACTATTGATATTTGCTGATGAATTAAGGGCAAAATAGATTCTCTAGTTGATATAATAATTGAGTGATTGATCTTGTGCTACGAAACAGATAATGTCACGAATTTTAAATGTGAAAGGAATAAATTGTAAGATAGTCAACATCATGAACTTTGTAGTATAGACTTTTGTCAGTCATTCACTATAAAGCACTGAGCTTCTTAAATAAGGATTGGTATATATTATAAGGAAATAAAGTATATTCAATATATATACATATATATATATATATATATATATATATATATATAAGTTTATATATGTAACGCATATATATACACACACAGACACACTTATGTATATATGTGTGTGGGGGGGTGAATAGTGGAAGCCAAATAATTTTTAGGAATGAATGAGAAATTAAATTTCGATTTGAAATGTTTACTACCGATATATATATATATATATATATATATATATATATATATATATATATATATATATATACGCTGAAACTGTAAAGTCGTTTGCATCGAGCTTAATTAGTTGAAATTTGTTATATATATTATATTTATATATTTTAATAATCATATATATATATATATATATATATATATATATATATATATATATATATATATATATATATATATATATATATATATATATATATAGTAATTTATAAAATATATATGGCGATTAAGCTACACTGAATATTCGGCGTTTCATCCACTCTAGGACTCCTCAGGCTTATGCGCGAATTCTGTGGTTGTTTCTCGTTTTTATATGGTCCTCTTCTGTTGAGGATTTTAGTTAGCCAATCAGCTTTCTAGTATCCACCGCGCCCCTTCCTATCAGCCAATGGGCATGCATTTTATGTGACAAAGGATCTGTTTAAAAACTAGGTTAGTGTTTTTTTTTGTTAGTTCATATATAAATATATATATATGTGTACATACATATATGCACATATATATGCATATATATATATATATATATATAGATACATATATGTGTGATCGTTTATGTATATTCATGTTTATTTGATTTATTTATTTGTTTATTTTCTATTGTTTTTGTTAGTTTTAAAACTATTTTGTATTGCTATCCTAGAGTAAGTTTTATTTTGTGAACACAGTTATTTGCTATTTCTCTTCTACAGTTTAATATATGTTGGGGTTCTTTAAAGTACAGGATAGCAAAATTTTCATGAAGGCATAATCTACATGGGTCGTCTAGATGCCTACACGTGATAGCTTGTCTTATTATTTTCCATTCTACTACCGGCGAATGTCCGCTTTCTTTAAGTATCTATTCGCTAGTGTTGTTTTTATACGGTGTTTTTTTTATTTTTGAATGTACTTTTGTGGTCATAGTATCGGGTTTTGAAATCTAAGGAAGTCATGCCTACGTAGATTTCTTGTTATTTGGGTTTTCTTTCGCAAATATTGTTGCCATATATATTTTATAAATTACTAACTAGCTCTACCTACGTATTGAGCACTTTTGAAGTAAATACTTAAAGTTTACGCATAAATCTATATGTTTGTATATTAATTTTATGCGAGTAAATTAAGTAGTTATATATATATATATAAAACAAGCTGCAAACGATTTTTAAATTATTCGTCTACAGACTAAAAACCTGAAATACAGGGTATTTCGCCATATAGAACAAATTCGATTTTATTTTTAGCAGATAATAAATGCTAAGGGGAAAAATGGGAAAAAATAATTTGGCAGAGGTAAGTCGACTAAAACTTTTATTTCTCTGCATGCGCAAATATACATTCATATCTTTAATAACGTTATTTTAATGTTTTAGTATGCGTATGGATTTCGGTCTACGGTAATAAATAGGGCTGGAGAGTTATATGTATTGGATTTGATTTTAAACAATGTTTATTATTAATAATATTGGCTCGATTCAAGCTAATATTGATATTTTAAACTTTTTAAATCACTGCTATATATTGGGTACAATTTAATAATCAATAGAGTATTAGCTGGATAATAATAAATACGATAATAACATGAATTAAAATATCATATTTAGGCGTATTCTCCGATATGGCCACGTCGGGGCCAAGATCGCAGTGTAGTATTTGGTCTGATTCTACACTTCAAATTTTGTTTTCGGCACGACTAAGATAATTTTTATTTTTGTTCTTTTACTTCACATTGAAACACTGCTCTGGTGTCTAACTCTGCCCCCGTCGGGAGGCAAATAAATAGCTACTATAATAATCATTAAAATATTTTCGCTAACCAGAAAATTTGTATAAATTTAAATATCATATTTAAGCGACCAGCTATTATATATATATATATATATATATATATAT
>NC_136488.1:31309903-31337403 GCF_053919585.1 Euprymna scolopes
TCTCTCTCTCTCTCGGTCTCTTTATATTTATATACTAGCATTTCAGCCGGCGTTGCCCGGGTGTTTGGACGTGTATGTTGAGAAAAAAATAAAATAAAATAATAAGTTGTAGTAGAAAGGCAGGCTCGAACCCGTACGGTGAAAGTGGAAAACTGAATGAATTCAATCATTTATACGAAAGTGAATTTTTACCTAAATGCGAGTAAGGAATAATTTTCCTTTTTACCAATTTGGTACCCCAAATGGGAAGCGGCATATCTATTATTTTTAAAATATAATTAGCAACCGACACGTGTTTCGTCGTCTACGACTCATCAGAGTGGCTGAATCTCTCTCTATCTCCCCTCCCTCTCTATACTACTTTTAGTTATACACATATTTTTGGCTACATATGTTCATACATCTTTCTATGGTGCCTTGCCTCTCTTCAAAGAGCATCTCTTCGTCAAGCCGAGGAAATGTCAATTCTAACCTTAGCTTAGAATGACGTTTCTCCGGTCTGACAAGAGAAACATATATACACATATGTACACAAGAAATGTTTGTATAAATAAAAATACTATACACACGCGCTCTTTGATTAGCACATCTACATGACTTCTGCATTCAGTCATAGTTTTAGTACTATTTGGTATTAATTTATGTATTACTGATCAAACTGCACCGTATTTGTTAAAATGAACTTGAAAATTGTGTGACAACTTCTCGCGTGTTTCTCGCTTCGACGTAATTTAAACATTTTATTTTATTTGAATCGCTTATTTAATAAAAAAAATGTCATAGCGCAAAGTATTAAAGGGAACTTTTTAAACTTTCATCTATCAAAATAAATTTTTAAAAAATAATAAAAACGAAATTCAAGCAAATATTGCTTCCGTAGCCTACTACTGGAGAGTGCCCCCCCTGCCCTGTCCAGGCTCTGGAGAAGGGGAAGTTTCGACAAATCTCTGGAGGCCGCTTAATTTTTGTTGTTGTCATGTTACTTAAATTATCTTCGATAAAACTATACAGAGACACTTTCAATAAAAATAGCATATATAATAAAATATGCAAACAAAAAAACACACACACAAATATGAAAAAACACACACACACACAAATATGCAAAAAAAAACAAAAAAACACACACACACACAAAACAAAATATCACTGCACTGCACATGTGCATTTTTCTTGATTAAACGTACACTCCATCAAACTATAACCAGTTTTCAAATCGTTATAATTAAACATTTGAAAATGTTTCTTCCTCATAAAATATATAATTTCTTGAGTAAATGCGGTTTTGGTCTTTTGTGATAACAAAATGACACGTTGGTTTGTTTACGAGTCGCCTGTTAATGGATGGTCCGTTTTTTATCATGTTGGATTCGTGGGGGAGGGGAAACACCTGTACCAGGCACTATACGCGACTTTTAAGTTTATATGAATTATTTGTATGGCCTTAATTAATGTGCAATTGCGTTCTTAGTATCGTCCGTACTTAGGATTGAACCTTCAACTCTACCCCTAGGAGAACTGATTATTATGTAGAACTTTCATCATTTTAGTGGGTAGGTACTTATTTACTTATCAAAATGATGAAAGTGTTACCAAAATCGATAGCTACCTACGTCATTTTTTGTTTTTCAAACATACTTGTCAAAACTCGATTATCTTATCCTTGCATGAATTTTCAGAGTTAATTAAATAAAACATTTATTTTCAGATAAGTCACCATTTATCAATGCCCGATGGCCACTTGAGGAGAAGGTTTAATAAATAAAATATGGTAGTGTAGTAAGTTTGGATTGCGTCCAAAATTCCGCAGATTCCCGAGTTCGAAAAAAAATAATCCCAAGGTAAATAAGACGCACCCGACGAAGGTCGGAAATTACGTCGACACAAATGTGGTGAGAATAATATCCAAGATTAAAAAAAAAAAAAAAAAAAAAAAAAAAAAACAGTAGTTCGTATGAGCAGAAATCATCCAAATTATCAATCCTTACCAAAAAATTCCCAAATGTAATCTAGTTTATATAGTTAAATAAAAAGGTATTATTATACAAACACCGTGACAGCGAATTAACCCTAACCCTAACCCTAACCCTAACCCTAACGCTGTCACGGTGTTTGTATAATAATACCAATAAAAAAATATATATACATAGTAGATTAATTGTATTTGGAATTACTTTATTGCCGTAATATGTTCTTTACTTTCTAACGGTGACGCTACCCATTAGTGTCTTTGTGTCATTAGCTCGACGAAGAAAACACCAGAAATACAGCGCACCACCGTCCAAGCGACAATAGGCCGGGTTTTTCTTTAATAATAAAATGAAAAAAAAAAAACAGTTTCTTTTGATTTCTTTTTTTTTTTTTTTTTCAATTGGGGGTATGGAGGCTATAATCATTCAATATAATTAAACGTTTAACAAAATATGATTTATATTTTAGTTCACGAAAATCTTTTTTAAACACCAAATTTCTAGTTTTTGAATATTATAAAGTTCCATCGGATGTCAATTCAACAATATTATTATTCAATTATATTTTAATAAGATTGTTCCTGCTTACGTACTTAACTATACTTAACTACTTAAACTGATAGCTACCTACATCATTTTTTTTAAAAACGTATTCGTCAAAGCTAATGATAATACTTTAAATGCTAGAACTTTTTACAGTCCTCTTAGAAGTAAAACCAATATACTACTACTACTACTACTTACCTGCCCAGCTACCAGGCTCTCTATATAATACATACATACATACATACATACATACATACATACGTAATACATACACACATATCTGAAATACATACACACATACATACACGCGCCTTCATTATACACACATATATGCATACTCGATTATTTAATCTGAATTTTGAAATGTAAAAAAATGTTTGCATAAAACAGGGGATTGTCACAAGAAAATAAAAACAGCTAACATTCTGTATCATTTAGATTATCCGCGAAATTATTCTCATCTCCAGTACTGCGTTTCGAACGATGTGATCGGCAACCTTCTTTAGGTAGCTTGACGAACACTCGAAACTCTCTCTGTCGAACTTGGGATTTTGACCAAAATTTCGAATGGAACGCTTTATTTAACCTACGGGATCGCATGCTTTCGTTCCGTCAACCATAACGAAGTATAAGTCTAAAGCAATTTGCAATTGTATTCTTAGTATCGCCTGCACTTAGGATCGAAACTTCAGCCTCAAAAAGAGTGTCAATTAGTACAAAATTTTACTTATGCCACTAGTCAGAGTTTAATAGAAAGATACAACAGAAGAAGGTCCGAGGTTACATCGATCGAAGCGTTGTGCTAATAACACCTAATATTAGAACAGTAGCGCGAATAATCAAATTAATATAAAGTATAAAGTCTCAACTTAAAAATTCAGACGCATCTAAGGTTTTCTAATACTTAAGAATAACTTTCAGGCTACGATCACAGCGTAGTGGTATTCTGTATCATTTCCCGTAACGAGATCCCCTACTTATAAGTAAACTTTTAATATGATTTGAGTTGCCATTAAGTCCATTTCCACATCCATCCCATGAGAGAGATTGTCTTCACCCCCATCTCGCCCCTTATTTGGGGTAGGCCGACCCTGTTCCCATGTACATTTTAAACAAGACACACCTGTCGACCTGCTAACATACAATGATGCGTGATTGAAAATGTGACGTTTCAGATAGGTACACAGTTAATTTTTCTCCGTTCTTAAAAAAAGTATGCTTGTATTTTTCTGGTCGTTTAACGGACAGCAGATTTTCACAACTATCTACTGATTGTCATAGGAAATTCACGTTGTTACACACACGCGCACACACATAAACACACACGCACACACACATACATAGAGAGAGATTTATAAACAAGTGAATATGTCTTTCTATGTGAGGAACGGCCTCTATCAAACGACTCTGTCAAGTTATGGTCATCGGATTTAAAACTTGATATATGGCGGATTTGGAACTATATTGGATTTAGTTTTTAACCAGTAAAAATAACTGCTAAGGGGTAAAAATTGTTTAAACTAATGGAACTTGCCACTCGTAAATTGATTATAGGTGTTATTTTTACGCGTGCACAAATATACATTTATACCTTTAACAACGTTATTTCCGGCGGTTTTATTTGCGTATGGATTTAGATCAAATGATAACGCTGGAGAACTATATGTTTTGGTTTCGATTCTAAGTGATGACACCCGATATACTTAATTTACTCACATAAAATTAATATACGAAAGTATAGATTTATGCGTAAACTTTAAGTATTTATTTCAAAAGTGCTCAATACGTAGGTAGAGCTAGTATATATATATATATATATATATATATATATATATATAAAATAATATTTAAAAAACTATATATATATATAAAATAATATTTTAAAAACTATATATATATAAAATAATATTTTAAAAACTAGTTTTTAAAATATTATTTTATATATATATATATATATATATATAAAAATATTTATATATATATATATATATATATATATATATATATATATATATATATATATATATATATATATATATTTGTATTGAGTAGCAATGCATCTCTCCATCCAAAATTTTCCAGTAATTCACGCGTTCTTCCCTTTTCGGTTCTTCCATCTTCTTTGACCCTGCATGATTTTGTTGTGTAGTACAAACTAAAGCATGTACCACCACTTTTTTTAATAGGGTGCGTGTGTGAAAGTGTGTGGAATTATTATTATAGAAAAACTATAATGAATTTATTAATTACTTTTAATTAAAAAAAAACAAAAAAAACTCTAAAGATGCAATAATATTATCTTAATTTTCCGACAAAATGAAAACAACATCAATACTGTCAAGGAAAGTAAATGACTTAGAAGACTTAAAACATCTTTTAGAATTATTAACCGAGACAGATTTTCGTAGCCGTCCTCATAGAATCCCTCGCCCTCTCCCCGAAAAGAACTACCTGTTTCAACTAGAGGAGACCATTTCGCATTCACAGTGTGGGATTTGAGCAGGACGCGCCTTACTAACCATTTTTCCAATGGATTCGTCCCTTCAAGCCGGTCTAATTCCTTCTGTCATTCCCTTTCACATGTGCTCACACAAGAGATAAAAGAACATACCTTAATAAATTTGAAATTTATATCGGCCCAAAATAATCACGGCCCTTTCTCCCATCTCTTTATTCCTCTATGATATATTTTCCTCTATTCTTTCTTTATCAATTGTGCATATTTTTAAAACAGAATACAATATAGTGTTCATACCGTATTATTTTTACTATATATATATATATATATATATATATATATATATACATATATATATATATATATATATATATATATATGCTGCTTATTTGTTTTTGTTTTTTTTTTGCGATACGTTTTGAATGATTTCAGTTATTTATACGAAAGTGCACTTTTACCTAAATGCAAATTGGGAATAATTTTCTCTTTTACCAATTTGGTACCCTCTAAATGGGGAGCGACATATGTATTGTTTTTATAATATAATTATCCAATGCCACGTGTTTCGTCATCAACGACTCATCAGAATCGCTGGATCTAGCGAGATTTAGCCACTCCGCTGAGTCGTAGACGACGAAACACGTGTCAGTGGATAATTATATTTTATAAACAATATATATATATATATATATATATATATATATATATATATATATATATATATACTTAATTTACTCACATAAAATTAATATACGAAAGTATAAATTTATGCGTAAACTTTAAGTATTTACTTTAAAAATGCTCAATACGTAGGTAGAGCTAGTTAGTAAGTTATAAAATATATATGGCGATTAAGCTACACTGAATATTCCGCGTTTCATTCACTCTAGGACTCTTCAGGGTTATGCGCGAATTTTGTTTTGTTTATAATATAAACTTTATATGCGTATATAAAAACGACAAATAATTACAAAATTCGCGCATAAGCTCAAAGAGTCCTAGAGTGGATGAAACGCGGAATATTCAGTGTAGCTTAATCACCATATATATTTTATAACTTACTATATATATATATATATATATATATATATATATATATATATATATATATATATATATATATATATATATATATATAAAGTGACTCCAATTTAAGTAGCGGTCTCAACGAATATGTCTGGAGAAGTACATCTTTTGATTTCGATTCTAGCTGATGGTACCCAAACCATGTGCTTTTTTTACTGTGGAAATAACTACAATATATTAAATACAAAACAATAACAGTAGAATATTAGTTCTATAATAGCAAATACGAACTTTTCATGAAATAAACTATCTTATTGAAGCATACTTTATTGTCGGACACCGCCGGACGATCTGCTAATATATATACAATAACAAAAGTTTGAAACACAAATCTTGCGCCTAGAATATTTTATCCTCATTATTGTTTCCCTTTTTTTTAATTACTCATGTCTCGTGTCTAATAGAATATTCCAAATTGCCAATGTACGTCAAATAAATACAGAAAAATAAGAAAATAAATCAAAACAAAAAAGAGCAACTATGTAACAGGCAGCGATTGAATTTCAAGCGTTTAATAAGTAAATGATAATTTTAATTATTCAATATTATATAAAATTAATATTATTTAATATTTATTAATAAGTAAATGATAATTTTGCTAGCGTTGCCCGATCGAAACAAATTGCCGCCCATTGGGATTAGTCATATACTATTTAAGATACTTCGAATATCCTAACTTGTTACGAGAAATGATCACATGTTGGATTTAGGGAAGTATAAAACACATCCATTTCGGTTCATGAAAATCACACGATAAGTAACTTTCTTAATTTAAAGGGGAAATAACTACCATAGCTTGAATTAATAACCGCTTAGTTCCGTTTTCAAACGCAACTGTTGTTTGCTATTGATAATTGAAAATAAATTAAATTCAATATAAAATAAATTAACAATAAATTAAATAAATCAACTTTAAATAATGTGTCTGTTAATACATAGATTAAGTAAAATTATTATATTACCAGAAACAATAAAATCCAGGTTGTCTTTAAAATAGATTTTCGTTAATGTAATATGCAAATGAGATTACCCATTGACTATAGCGTATATGGAAACCATGCAGGAATAAATGTGTATAGCAGTCCGTTTTCATTATGAAAAATAAGTTGTGAAACAGTGTACATTTGGTATATATGAATTTAATTGTGAACAAACAGGCAGGAATACGACTTTATTATAATCGATTTCAAAACAAAAAAATACAATTAAATTCCAAAATTAATTTTACATCAAATTTTAGCCATCAAATGTTATGCTATTTCCATTTCCTGTGATTCTAATTCCTGTTTGTTTATTCACGAAATCTGAAAGTTTTGTAAATATACCCACTCTCTCTTTCTCTTTCTCTCTCTCTCTCTTTATATATATATATATATATATATATATATATATATAAAGAGAGAGAGAGAGAGAAAGAGAAAGAGAGAGTGGGTATATTTACAAAACTTTCAGATTTCGTGAATAAACAAACAGCGAAACAGTACTGTATGTGGATGACTATATATATATATATATATATATATATATATATATATATATATATATATATATATATATGTGTGTGTGTGTGTGTGTGTGTGTGTGTGTGTGTAATTAGTATCAATATGCATTATATTATATATATATATAGTTCAAGTATATTGATAGCATAAACTAAACACCAATAGTTTTCAAGAATGGACAAGACGTCTACAGATTTTATAAATAAAATCATATAAAAAAAACGTGTAGATTGATCAACCTTTCGACATTACCATATTCTTATCAGGACTTTCAATACATACATGATGATTGCTGCATCTTTCCAGATGATCGCCGTCACATTAAGTTCTCCCAGTCTTGTCGTCCAGGCCATCTTAGATGACTCTGCACTCCCACAGCAGATTTGCGCATCTTGAAGCAGGTGTGACATACAAATTGAGCAATTTCCATCGAGTTGACTTCCTTTGAAGGTTGAAGGGCATTCCTATGAACTATCAGATGTCTTCTCAAACCAGCAGTAGACTTGCAAACTTTGCTGCATGTTAAACAGATCGTTTGGTTCGGACTAATAGGTGCAAAGTTAACCTGAACAGGAGTTTTGTGCGACTTAAGGTGGTTGACGTAGCCAGCTTTTGACAAAAGCACTCATTCACAAGGGTTGCATTTCCAGCTCTGTGTGTCATGGTTAACACCATCAGTTAAACCTTTGCGAAATTCTCTCTTCAGATTGCTGTGGGCCTGCTTTCATAATATATATATATATATATATATATATATATATATATATATATATATATGATGGTTGCAACGTCTTATCAGACGAAAGCCACTCCCTCAGACACTTAAAGTCCATGAGCCCAAAGATGACTTCCATCGCCACAGGACCATTTTAATAGACAAATGCCCGAGAGAGTATCTATACACAGATGTTGTTACAGAGTCTTAGCTTTGTAGGACAGCTAAGTCTCTCTCTCGGTTCAAAATGTTGAGATCCAGTTAAACTGCAGACCAGCTTAATGCGGGTACTGGTCTCCCGCTTTATGTTTTTTTTTAATCAGAGATTTACTTCTCCTAGAAAGGTTGCCTTCACCACGGCTTACGGGAGCCCTCTCCACACCAATACACACACACATACACACAAACACACACGGTGTTAGTTGGTCGTTGACCCCGAAAAAGGATTCATTCGCCCTTTGGAAGGTCTTGTTTTTTATCCTTCAGGGAGACTAGCCACCCTCCTCACTAAACAAGTATGGTGAGGGAACCAGTTTAGTCGCCGGTGACACGACCATGAGGCAGGTAATACTGGGTTACATGGCATATGACATACCTAACACACACAAACACACACACACACACACACACACACACATATATATATATAAATACATACATGAAAATTATAGAAATAAAGAGTAACAGTTATAAAAAGGAAAATCTTAATAAACGATTCGTGATTTAAAACAGAAATATCAAAGGTTTTTTATTCAGTGGCCAGATGAGTGAGGTAAAACTATACATTCAACACCACCCCCACTTTCCGACGTATTCAGTGCTAAATGTATCCATGTGTCTCATCATTTGACCGATGTGGTATCGCTTCGCAACGTTTCCAACTTAAAATACTTTAATATAGTAAGCATTTAATTCATAAGTGTTGTTAATACAAAACAAACCTTTTCTCATTTATCCAAATAAATAGATAAATATTAACATATTGCCAATTTTGATATAGATTCGTATTATCTTTAAAATTGTGCCGTAAAGAAAGAAACATAAATCAAATAACCTTTTAACTTGTAATTTACAAAACGATTACAAGTTTTGAAAATCAAGTTAGTCCCTATGAAAATAAAGGTGTATGAGAAACAATTGAACGTTATAAAACAATATGGCGGACAAAATTATTGGTTATATTGATAAATAATCGTTCCATTAACGAATTAAAAAAACATTATATTCCAGTGGTTTCACTCCACAAACTCCAGGCTTGTGATACTCTTTTCCTGTTGACTATTTTCCTCTTAAGTATTGTCTTTGTCTTTTCAAGACTAATAACCTTTCATTCTGTTTAGTTTATTACATCTAGTGTTTTTGTGTTTTGTCTGACGTAATTTTTCTTAAAAAAAAATAAAAAAAAGAAATATGTAAGATGATATGAGTTGCATGCAAAAGTACACAATGTTCCTCCTTCAACCTATGCAACGTCAGATTGCTTATTATGATTTTTGGCAGTTACCAGTTTAGAATTTGTTGTTCCTTGTATTTGTAATATGTTTTTAGTTATAGTTATAATTTATAATTTCTTTATTTACCACCTCTTTATGAGATTTTTTAAAACTTGTTTATCGTTGATTATGAATGCTCGGTGGCTACTCTAGTATAACGATTAATAAGTGTAAGATAGACGGCAACACAACACCGTGATGATCAGTAATGTAGAAACATAGAGTTTAATTATAGGGAAGCATAAAACACATCCAACTTTATTAGATAAGGGCTCAACAAGAATTTATTTACATTAAACTTAAGACCGAGAAGTTATAGTTTTATTGTTGCTAGTCCAGTATTTGTTGCAAAAGTTTACAGGGGGAGGGGTATAGATTGGAACTCAGTCAATCACCTACTATAAAAGTAACGATAGAGCAGGGCCAGTATACTTATGTCTCTTCCGTAAAAAACAGGACGTAGGGAGGCGAAATGATTCTAAACGTAAGTAAGGTGTGGGTTTGATGAAAGTATTTCTGTCGAACTTGTTTGTGTCGTTAACCACTTAGCCATTGTCCGAATTAAAAAAAAAAGACAGAAGGTTTTTTTTTTTCAATCCTGGTGTACACCGGCTTTTACTGATAATTATAGGTCAGAGCGTTAACTGACTTACCTCCCCACGAGGGAAAAGTACAAGCATAAAGTCTTAAAGTAGACAATCAAGCTTGGGCATTCCGACAAGGAATTTTTATCCTGGGCCCTCAAAATCAACAGCGATTAGACCATTTCTGTAATGATCCAGCCCCTGATGATTTTGCGGTGGGAGTTTAGTTTTGTGCAGGTCTAGGAGGTCCACCCTCCCAGGCTTTGCCTTTGAGAAGGGATTAGTTTTTCACTATCGCCTAAGGCGCCCTTGCTAGGAAATGCCGACGGAGTTGCTCAGGCACGCTTTGCAGGTCCTAGTGCCCCTCCTAGGGAGCGCAGACTTCTCAATCCTACTTTCCGACCCTGGTGTCTATGTTCTTGCAGTGGGAGAGAATTAAACAAAGTAAATTGAAAAAAAATAATAAATTGTCTCAGTCTAGAAAGATTTCTCCGTCAATGACTCAAGAGAGAGCAGATGATACCCTTTGAATAGTTTATTTACAAAAAGATCAAATATATTTGGACAAATTAGGCATAAGCCCATCAAAAGTGTGGAGAGTCGTTGATCATTTCCTGTCTAATTCATTAAAAGAATTTTAATCTATTCATACAAGCACCGCTTATTTCATTTTTTTGCCATTTCCCTATCAGTTTCGCTTTAACAATTACCAAAGTACCACATTTACTCCATGGGTTACTTAACACATTCTTAAACGTTTGCATTTACTTCCAAAGATATTATTTCCCAATATTAATTCCCAAAAATTTCAGTGAATGTAAATAGTAAATGAACACGATACCCGGCGTTTACGTGAATAATTTTCATGTTTTCTAATCGCATAATATAACTACGTAGAGAGAGAGAGGGGAGAGAGAGAGAGAGAGAGAGAGAAACGTCCGTCTAGCTGAAACCACTGTCGAAAATTTTCTCCCACTCTTTATCTGTGCCTAAATCAAAACGTAGATTCCATGAACAAAGCTTCTTTCTTAGAACTGCATGCCTGTGGAACTCTGTTCCGTCTGCCTGCTTCCCACCTGACTATAACCTGGATCTCTTCAAGTCCAACGTAAACAAATTCCTTATGAACCGCCCCCTTAAGTAGACACTTTATTAAATCTCCACACTAACGTACTGTACATGCAATAACCCTATAATATATTGTGGCTTCCGGACCTTGATAAGTGGTGACCACTTTGTAAAAAAAGAAAAAAAAAAAGAAGAGAGATAAAGAGATCGATAGATCGATAGATCGATAGATAGATAGGGGGATCTCCTAAACTACTGAATGAATCATTATGAATTTATGAAGTTTACTATTTATGGGGTTGCTGCCGAGATCGTACCATATCTTCCAAAGAAGGAATAACTATTAAAACTTAAAATTAATGCAATATTTATTGCCAATGCTCTTCCTGAGACGGGAATTCTGTTAATTTATATAAAGAAAAAAACTGTGACTCGAATTTGTCTCTAACAACAAGGACCATTTACAGTTCCTATTTACAATGTCTCCCCACGGGACAGAGTTGGACACCAGGGTGTTTTTTTTTATGCGGAGAAAAGGAACAATAATAAAAATTGTCTCAGTCGTGAAGGATTTCTCCTCCACTGACAGAGAACAAGAAACTGAAATGCAGCATCTCAAGAACAAATACTACACTTTGATCACAACCCGACTCGGTTCAAACAGTTGATTATTAAGACTCTTATTTTTAGGCACAGGTTTTCGGTTCTTAACAGAATCGCATTTTTATTTTTTGTGCATAATTCTATACTTCCAACCATGGATAACTCTTATCCTATTTGAATAATTGATTTGCAAAAAAAAAAAAAAAAAAAAATGTAAGCATGTTTCAGAAATTAGGCACAAGGCCATCAAAAGTGTGGAGGTACTTAATCACCTCCTGCCCACCTCCCTCTTAATTAGACGCATTTTGACCGATTCATCTAAGCCGGGTGTTCTCAACCAGATGTAAATTAACCTCTAGGGGGTAAAAATTACATAATCGAGGGTAAATAATAAAAATACATGATAATTCAAAAATAATTATTCATTTTTAGATTGTAATATGCCTAAGAAACGTAAGGCAAATTAACTTCGTAATTTTCTATGTTTTTGTGATATGATTTATAATATTATTTTATGCACAATCTGAAGTCCTAAATAAAAAGGTTCTTTTTGACCTTCTTGTGTTTCTGTCACTTTATAATAGCTGTGAATATTTTGTATGGTAGTACTGAGTATTGAGAATAGTTGAAAGCATTGATGCATTTATTCTTTAATCATAATCATTCTCATTATATATATATATATATATATATATATATATATATATATATATATATATATATATATATATATATATATATATATATATATACGCAGTATTACCTAGTTTTGCTCGGGAGTGGCTTTGATGCCCTTTTTTCTGCTTATTCTGATCTGTATCTTTAATAATTCTAATATTTTCTTTTCTTTTCTTTTTTGTAACCATAAAATTATTTTAGTAATTTTCCGTTATATTGACACCTTAATGATCAATGTAAACCCCAAACAGTGGATGCAATTTACCAGCGAGGTTTGGGGGGCATGATTTCTTGAATCGTATGCGAAAGAATATATATATATATATGCGAATAATATATATATATATATATATATATATATATATATATATGTATGTATGTATGTATATATATGTATATATATATATATATATATATATATATATATATATATATATATATATATATATATATATATATGAGAATGTGTGTGAGGACAGTTTTAAACCTACATGCTCAACGAATTTTTGACTTGAAATTAATTATATAGGGTATTCAAATACGTGAAAAACTGTTTAATCGGTTTTAATCCGAAAAAATGGGTTGCAAAGGGGTCAGAATTAAAAAAAAAATTGGTACGTTTGTGTCATCGGATTTTTATCTGTTTGAAAAATGTTTCACGATCACGCATGCGTGAGTCGTTCATATGACAGATTTCTTATGATAAGAATAAGTAAGTAGTAAAACACTTTTATAGAACGTGTCAACCTGGCCTAATGGTTATCGTACTTGACTCGTTGTCTTTAGCTTTTTTAGGTTTCGATCTCAGTTCGAGTATTTTGCTTTTCACTTACTTTAGAAAAAAAAACCCATAATACTCGCATGCACATGTCTCAGTTTCTTTAAATTTTTGTTTCCTTCAATTAAAAAAAAAAAAAAATAATTTAACGTTACGTTTAATACCTAGGGTATTTCTATTTGTAATACGTAAGAATTCTGCATTAATTAAAGCATACTATTAATGTGTAATTACGATCGGGCAACGCCACGCGGCATGCTAGTATATATACATATATATATAGATTAGGGTGGAGAGGGCTCCCGTAAGCCGTGGTGAAGGCAACCTTTCTAGGAGAAGCAAATCTCTGATCCAAAAAACCATAAAGCGGGAGACCAATACCCGCATTAAGCTGGTCTGCAGTTTAATTTGTTGCTGGCTATCTTGCTCTTGCTTGTTGCTGGATCTCAACATTTTGAACAGAGAGAGAGACTTAGCTGTCGTACAAAGCTAAGACTCTGTAACATCATCTTTGTATAGATACTCCTTCAGGCATTTGGGCTCATGGATTTTAAATTTCTGAGGGAGTGGCACTCGTCTGACAAGACGTTGCAATCATCATATATATATGTGTGTGTGTGTGTGTGTGTGTGTGTGTGTGTGTGTGTGTATTTAAAGTGACACCGATAGACAAGAGAACGGTGCCTTTAAACATACTTATAAAGAAAATGTATTTATTTATTTTATTTTAATGTTTACACATTTTCAAATTCAAATTTTTCCGTTCATTTTAAAATGTGGAAATAAATCAAAGAACGTATAAATAATTAAGTAAAATAAAATCACAATTAGGTGACAATGATTGAATGAATGACGATCGAATGACATTTAAATCAGAAAAAAAAAAGGATTGTCGCCTCCCATCCAACCCCAAGGAATTTCTATCAAAAGTTTAAATTCATTCGAAATAAATCAAAAGATGTTTCTTTTTTTTAAAAAGCGACCCATTTTTACAAGGCGTCCATTGAATATGCGCGTTTAACGCTGGAACTACAATTTCGAACGTAAGCGTACAGGCGGACAAAGTATCCCATATAGATACGTGGACGACTGGACGACAAATAAAGTCCGTTTTCGTTCTTTTTTTTTTTTTTTTTTTGTTTTTAGTAAGACTTTCATTTTCCAGCTGAGTGAGGCCGCCATCATACAATGTTTAAATTTAGAGGAAGGCAAAAATCAAATAAAACTAATGCTTACTGAAGAAGAGGATGATAGAAGAAAAAAGAAAAAAAAGTAGAAAAAAAGGAAAAGAAAGGAGTTTGAATTGTCGTCAAACTGCTGAAATACCTTCCTTTACCTTAAAGACAAAGACACAAGATAATTTTAAAGTTTGACAAAGAAGAAAACGCAAACATTGATCACGGCCACATTCTACGTTTAATAACGATTTAGCAGTGAATTATCTCTCCCCCCCTCCTCCACTCTCTCTCTCTCTCTCTCTCCCTCTCTCTCTCTCTATATATATATATATATATATATATATATATGTATATATATAAGTATATATATATATACTAGCAAAGGAACCCGTCGTTGACTGGGTTCAAAAACAGCCTACAGAAAATGGACTCTGATTTATGAATTTATGATAGGTTATGAAAAAGAAGGGTTGTAAATTTGGGTTGAATTTGGGGGTATCAAAACCAAAACAAAATATGATGAAAGTAAAAATAAAATAGATAAATCCCATAATTTATTATACCATACCTGTTCACACGAAAACACTTATCACAATATTCTGTGGATCTATATTAAAAAAAAACCTTGTTAAACTTTATGACATATTTCCATTCTATGGAGGTCAGGTGCGAACGAACACCCCATAATTTTATTATACCATATTTCTTCAAACAGAAACATAATTATCAAAGTATACTTACGCAGATAGATATGAAAAGTCTTTATTAAAGTTTGTGCCTATTTCCATTCTATGGAGGCCAGGCGCGAACGCAGACCCCACAATTTTATTATACCATCCCTATTTAAGTAAAACGTACTTATCAAAGTATTCTCATGTACATCTATATAAAAAACACTTGTAAACCTTTTTTTTTTTTTAATTTTTAAATTTTTTATTTCCATACTTTGTGGACCAGGCGCGAACGCAGACTCCACAATTTTAATGAACCACCGTTCTGCCAGATCAAACATACCCATTCCTGTGTCTCGATACAGCTTCTATCATTATATGTAGTCAGTTTCTTTTAAATGGTCAACCATATAAGAGCCTATTCATGACCAGCCACACACACACACACACACACACACACACACACACACAGACATTCAGCTTTTTATATATATATATATATATATATATATATATATATATATATATATATATATATATATAGTCATCCACATACAGTACTGTTTCTCTGTTTCACAGCTCATCAGTGCGGCTCAAGGCAGGATCGAACCCCGATCGCCCAAAAGTCAGTCGGAGATTCTAAACGTTGCTAATACGGCTGCTACTATGCAGGCAGTGAATTAACAATGTTTTGACATTGTCCAAATACCTAAGCTCAATTTGTTTACATAAAGAGCATCGCTTCATAAGCTAATGGTAATTTGTATATCACTTCCCTAATGCTCAATTTAAGATAGGGAGCATTATATATATATATATATATATATATATATATATATATATATATATATATATATATATATATATATATATATATATATATATATATATATATATACTTGAATGGGAGGTAGGTCCTGGGCAACATCGGGATATATATATATATATATATATATATATATATATATATATATATATATATATATATACATATATATATATCCCGATGTTGCCCAGGACCTACCTCCCATTCACACGTTTTCGCTTGGGGTAATGAAGGGATGCCTAGTGATCTCCTATAAGGAATTCTAAGAGCACGCAGTGTTTCTCATGGCTTTAATTTTTAAAGATATTTAACAAGGAATGATATATATATATATATATATATATATATATATATATATATATATATATATATATATATATATATATATATATATGCATTGATTGCAGGTGATTAAATAACTTACTGACTAAATAGTTTTGTAACGAATAATAACAAATATAAAAATAAAATAAGTTTTTTTGTATAGTTTTAAAGGTTTAAAGACTTCCACGACAATACATGATACTGATATTGAGCACTTTCTTCAGGTTTTTACTAATTACCATTTTTGCTATATATATATATATATATATATATATATATATATATATATATATATACAGGATGTCCACAAAGTCTGGTTACATAATCTACATAGTGCCCACAAAGTTTGGCTGCATAATCTACAGGGTGTTCACAAAGTCTGGCTGCATAATCTAAAGGGTGCCCGCAAAGTCTGAATACATAATCTAAAGGGTGTCCACAAAGTCTGGCTACATTAAGTAGCCAGACTTTGTGGACATCCTGTATATATATATATATATATATATATATATAGATAGATAGATAGATAGATAGATAGATAGATAGATAGATAAGGGCATTCATAAATGTGTAATTAATGTTTGTCGTTGCTAATTCTTGGTTTCAAATGCTTAAAATTATCTACTATCCTTCTCTTAATTGGAAAAATCTCAGTCACCATAATACCACATTCTCTCCAGGATACTACTTAAGATAAACCCAAATTTGAAAAAAAAAAATGTTATTGGATTATTTACAGTAATAAGATTTCATTGGCGAGGGAATGCGAAATAAACAAGAAACAATAAAACCTTTTCTAAATAATAGACCACCCACTTTTGAAAAATGGAAGGCAAATATTTTGTCTTTACTTTCGACTTATCCGTAACGTTTGTTTCTATTATTTTCTTTTTTTTACTCCTCCCATTCCATGAGCGATGTTTCTGACAAAGGGAGAAGACTCGGTCTTAATTTATTCATCTAAAACATATTTTTTTACTATTTTATTTATTTTTTACCTTTAAGTAGTATTTTTTTTAGTTTCTTACACCAAGTGGCTTCATGTGTTGTCTGGAATAACTTTCATAAAAAAAATATATTTACTTTATCTAGTTAATGAAAATGGCGCGAACCTGCTAGTCACGATTAGCTGTTTATCCTATTTAGCTATTTACAACTCAGATGCAAGCAAAGTAAACACTATCGTTTTTTTTTTATGGGGCACTGGGGCAGGTCCCGTACCTTTGAAATGAACACTTTGTATACGAAAATAATACAAATTGTCCCAACGAAGGTGAAGAGTCTCCTCCTCCGATCGAATATGAAGCAGACACTCTCTTTTGTTTGTTTTTATTTGCAGGAAATAATCTTTAAAATGACATTCAAAACTAGGAACAAAATCACCAAAAATGTCATGAAAATGCATGCCGTTGATCATCTTTGGTCTAAAACAATGACGTGCAGAGAATTTTTTTCAGGGCAGGTGCTCAGATTGAAAAAAAAACGGTGTGTTGGTGGGGCACAGACCTATAATACATTCCTCTGAAAAGAGCACTTTTAAAACAGAAGTAGAATGGGCAGAATGGGCAGGTGCTTGGACAACCCTAGCCCCCCCCCCCTGCACATCCCTGGTCTAAAGTGATAAAAAAGTATATCCTACTCTTGACTACTGTTCTTCCGGTGCTGCACCTCAGTTGCTTGTTCACTCTCAGTGGAGGAGAAATCCTTCACGACTGAGACAACTTTTATTTTTTATTCTTTTTCTCCACGTTAAAAAAAAACGACCCTGATGTATAGCTCTGTCCCGCGGGGAGTCATTGTAAATAGGTACTCTTAACTAGAATTATATCAGCCACCACAATACCACATTTACACTAAGTACCGTTTGACTTAAGACATCCCCAACCTGGTATAAATTTTATATTTTCCATGAAGCATAATTAGCTAGTTATTAGATTTGGAATAAAACAGAGTTGGGGAAAGAACAAAACAGAAAAAAAAAACTGTTTAGTAATATCACCCAAATCCTTTTCAAAATAGATAACGCACTATTTTTCGATTTGTTTTAAACCAAAATCATTTCTAAATGGGAGTGACGGTTAAGGGAGAGAAAAATAAAACGGGGAATGAAGTGGAAGAATGGGTAGTGTCCTTCCAAGATAAATGCAATTTGGGAGAGGTCGAGGAACATGTACTACACCTTGATCCTTGTGCGAAGGTAAACTTCAATGTTTATAAGCTCAAATCATTTACAGTAAATAATCTCAAGTTTTTTTTATACAAATATAGCAACTAATACAACTATATTTAAGAAAACTAAGGCAATGCTCCTTAAAATTGTTAGATACGATAATGAAAAAGAGTGTTCAATGCAAAAATCCCAGACACAAATGATAGTAAGTATTTTAAGAGTTGAATGAATAGGGTGTTTTTGATTTGACGCGTAGAAAGATACGGAGAAGGGCGTATATCACGAGCCACGCGTAAAGCACGTGCTTTTTTTCTCCTCACTACTAAACCACTTATCCCCTCGTGTGTGTCCGTGTGTCGGTCTGCCCGTCTTTGCGGATGTTCATGCATACATATGTATGTATGTATGTATGTATGTATGTATGTATGTATGTATGTATGTATGTACGTAA
This sequence comes from Euprymna scolopes, assembly GCF_053919585.1. Taxonomy (NCBI): domain Eukaryota; kingdom Metazoa; phylum Mollusca; class Cephalopoda; order Sepiida; family Sepiolidae; genus Euprymna; species Euprymna scolopes. Next base: position 31,329,005 of record NC_136488.1, read on the forward strand.
TGAAGAAAAAAGACCGACTTTATAAGATCTCCATCCGTACAACCATTCATGCATCCATATTTTCCGCTACTTGCGTATGTATGTTTGATCGTAGGTTTGTTTACACACGATGCTTTCTTCTTTTAAAAACGCTGGAGTAGAAATCCATACGTACAAATATATATATATTAATTTTTAACGGTTTCATTCCAGTCATTCAAACTAATTCCAACGGTTCGTGTTTTCCTGGTGTTCTTACGGCAGTTTTTCTCGATTTGGTTTTTAATCTGCTCTGCTTGTCGTGATGTGACATTTTAAAAAATTCTTGTTATTTTAATTGCTTTTATGTTCAATTTTCTTTTTATGTTTGTGGGAGATTTTAAAATAGATAATATATAAAATAAAAAAGAAATACTAAAATCACAGAAAAAATATAAAATTAAACGTAATAAATAATAATTTAAAAAATACTGGTTTCATCTCCTGCTCTGTCTATTTTTATGTTTGAACGTCCATATATATATATATATATATATATATATATATATATATATATATATATATATATATATATATGTGTGTGTGTGTGTGTTGTGTGTGCGTGTGTGTATATATATATATATATATATATATATATATATATATATATATATATATATATTACACAGAGAGAGAGAGAGAGAGAGAGAGAGAGAGAGAGAGAGAGAGAGAGAGAGAGAGAGAGAGTCAGTTTCCAGTTTCTATTACACCCATAGTTTGGACCCTAACAGGTACTACCACTCCGGGTCAGAGTTGACCTTGGAGCAATGGCAATTAAAGGGTGGATCCACACTCCCCAAAGTCCGCGAGCTGGGGCCTCACCATTGGACATAGTTTAAGGTCTTATCCAGGCCAAATATATATGTGTGTGTGAGTGTGTAGGTATATATATATATATATATATATATATATATATATATATATATATATATATATATATATATATCAAATCAATCCGTTGAAATTTAAATGAATTAACATGCGCATTTTTCCTGACTTTTGTTATAATATTGGAAAATTGATTTCAGTTTATTAAATTTATGATTATACATCAGGGACGTGCAAATCACGTGGTACTAGGGATTCTCAAGCACCTATCTTTTTAACTACTATTTTAAAAGTGCCCTTTTCAGAGGAATGTATTTTAGTGTACAGTGGACTTTATGTTCATTACTATATTTTTGCTGTTTTTTTTATTTGAGCTTGAAAAAGTTCTCTGCGCATAACTGCTGCAGATTCTCCTGCGATTATAAAAGTAAAAATAATTATGCTTTGCCATAGTTTGCACTAATAGTTCTTAATATTTGAGTAGAGTTGGTTGAAGATCTACTTATGACAAAAAAAGTCTAATCTTGGAAGTTCTCAATCATTAAAACTATATGTAAAAACACTTTTAGATTCAGGTTTTTTGTTGGAAAACTCATTTGCTTGAAATTCAATTAATCTTTATTTTTGAACACTCCATTTATTTTCTTCCAAGAATTTGCGATAGTAGTCTTCACATTTTTTATCCTCTGGATTAGAGCCAGGTACGTCCTAAAAATTTGCCACAGCTGAGCAAAAGTTGGTCGGCGCGCCCTATAGAGCCTTCAAAATCAGCTTCGAAATCTAGTAGGTAATGCCCTTTTCTCTTTCTTAAAACCTCTTTCTCACAGAAGGGACTTGCCTGTCTCTGCTCTATCATTATTTTTCATGGCAAGTGCTCGACTGTACTCGAATCTATAGTTCCTCCTTGCCAAACTTTCACAAAAAAAACTACTATATACTATTTCCCAAAATATTTATCTAAACTCAGATTCCATGAATAAAGCTTTTTTCCCAAGAGCTGCTCGGTCGTGGAACACGGTTCAGCTATACTGCCTCGCGGTTGAATACAAGATGTTAGCCTTTAAACCCAATGTAAACAAGTTCTTGTTGTCGTCCCCATAAATAATCAAATTGTACCCAATTTACACCATTAACGATTATTAAACTACTCCCTTGCGTTCATTAATTCTTATCTTTGAGTGGCGTTCGGACCTTAATAAGTATTGACTCCCAAGTAAAAAAAAAAGAAAAAAAAGGAATCATCAGTTGTTTACCATGAAAAACTGATTCGGCTATATATATATATATATATATATATATATATATATATATATATATGTATGTATGTGCGTATATATATATAGTAAGTTATAAAATATATATGGCGATTAAGCTACACTGAATATTCCGCATAAGCCTGAAGAGTCCTAGAGTGGATGAAACATGGAATATTCAGTGTAGCTTAATCGCCATATATATTTTATACCTTACTAACTAACTCTACCAACGTATTGAGCACTTTTGAAGTAAATACTTAAAGTTTACGCATAAATTTATACCTTCGTATATTAATTTTATGTGAGTAAAGGAAGTAGTTATATATATATATATATATATATATATATGTGTGTGTGTGTGTGTGTGTGTGTGTGTGTGTGTTTGTGTGTTTGCGTGAATGCATGCATATTTAAATTTTCGGTTTCTCTCTCTCTCTCTCTCTCTCTCTCTACACACACACACACACACACACACACACATATATATATATATATATATATATATATATATATATATATATATATGTATATATGGTAATCCTCCTCCGTCTAGCCACACTGATGAAAAGAGGAAACAGGTATCAATGGACGAGATTTAATACTGCCCCTTTATCGGATTAGCCCAGGCGTCGATACCGATGGCACATAATTGTATGTAGAATAACATCTTAATCGGTAGAGACAAAAGAAAAAGAACGTCTCATGCTGGAAGCTTTTAAAAAGAAAGAAAAACGTATCGATATGTATAGAAAATAAAGAATGGAAATAAATAAAGTTAGGACACGTCCAATTTAAGAAAACAGTCAAGTTTTTTTTTGGGGGGGGGCGTTCAGACAGAACATTGTTATTTGATTTCCGCGTCCCCATACGTTTTTCCTTGCGTTACGAAAAGGGCACACACACACACATACACACGAGCACGCACGTGCACGCGCGCACACACACACACACACACACACACACACACATATATATATATATATATATATATATATATATATATATATATATATATATATACATATATAATCACATGATGTTCTGTATTATAAAGCGAGAGATTATTAATGTTAGACTTTCCAAAATTACTTTGTGAAACTCTAAACAAAAGTTGTTAATTTATTAAAATAATTGTTTGCAGTGGAAAAAAAATGAAACGAACGTCTTCTGAAGATATCTTTAAAAAAAATCCTACACTTTATTTTTTACTTTAATGGAAACTTATATAAAAACTTATGCATTTAATAATGAATTAAAAAATATATAATAAATAATACTGATAGTTCATTAACGTTAAACAAACGGATACCAATTATTCAGTGATGATTGTTAAAAATTCTAATTAACAAAATTAGTTTTATAATTACGTTCATTGTTAATTTACGCACAAATTTCTGTCTCTTATTGCTTAATGCCGGGTTATGGCGGGATCCGCAAAGCTGCCGTGGGATCTGCATTCAATTCACGTTGAAATAAAATATAATGAACGAAGATTTTTTTTATTGCTTTTCTTGATTTTTGTTTAAATGGTTTGAAATCTATTACTCATCAGCGGCTAGTGTCTGGTCGATGCAACTAACGACGAACAGCCCAGGACTGTTTTTTGTCGTTGCCTGACAACTGAGCCAAGTTTTGTATACAACATCTACTATTCACAAATAGTCACTCATCTATGTACTCACCATGTTTAACGTTGCTTAACTTCCATATTCTTACGGAGAAAGCACTCGACTAGAAGAATGTTTTTATACCGAACTCCCTTAAATGGGTACGTTTTATTTAAATAGTTTAAAGTTACAACCCGATTAGGGAAAAACGTAAATTAAGAAAATATTGTTTAAGTTATTTGAATTGGTTAATTAATTCTTTTTACAAATATATAATTCTTATTTAAATAATAAATATTTACTGTTTTTTTTTAACTAATGAGTCTTAAGGCTTTAAAGCAACTCGAAGATAAGTGAATGAGACTGTCAATTGACGATGAACAACATCTTTAGAGGATTGAAAACAATCTGTAAAATAGTCATAATTTTATTATTTAATTACGCGACTCGACAACAATTTGATAACATTGGACGTAAAACGACCATGTTGTATTTATTGTTGTATTTTCCAGGCAAGAAACTTTGTCCATGTAAGTTCCGTCTCGTCTTAATTACACAAAGATGAGTGGTTAATTTAATTAAATTCCTGTGCCATTTTGGCTAGGAGCAAAGGGTAGTTCCTCTTCTAGTACTGTACATTATCTCTTCTATCCTCAGTCAATGAACAAAAAATCCTTCTAGACTGAGGAAATTTGAATTTTTATCCCAATCCAGAGAAATATGGAGAGCAAGATTTATTCCTTCCTCTCCCCCCTTAAAAAGAACAATATTGCGTCTAACGCTGCATTTGTCAAGAGGTAAGTAAATAGCGATTTTAAGGGGGTAGACACACGGTCGAGTGGGGTTTTTCCTAATCAAATACACTAATAAACTCAATCAAATCACATAAACTCGCAACCTCTTTCCCATAGAAAAGATGATGCGAGTTTGTCTCTGCTTTATCGTTATTTTCATGGCAACTGCTTCAGCTGAGCTCCAATCTATGGTCCCCCCTCGCCAAACTTTCACAAGAAACGCTCATCTAGCAGAAAACACTATCACTAATTTCCTCCACTCTTTATCTGTGCCTAAACCTAAACGTAGATTCCATGAACAAAGCTTCTTTCTTAGAACTGCACGCCTGTGGAACTCTGTTCCGTTTTCCTGCTTTCCAGCTGACTACAATATGGTTGTCTTCAAGTCTAACGTAAACAAAATTTGGATGAACCGTTCCATATACGTTAACAAATTTACCGATTAATTATTAACGATTGCTATATTGTCCAATTTCTACAGCCTCTTGGCCTTGATAAGCGGTGATGCCTATGTAAAAAAAAAAAAAAAAAAATAGAGAACGTGGCTGAGTAGCTCCGTCGGCATTTCTCAAGCGCATGGAAAACCAGCAATAAACTAGCACTTAAAAATGCGTGGTAAGAAACTGGGAGAGTGGATTTACTTGAGTTACAGGACGAAACGGTCCCTGTCAAACTAAACTAAAAAATTTACCGATTCAATACTAAAAAAATATTTCACTGGTTATCGTACACTTAATCTCTATATAAAACTTATGCGATAACTTCTCTTATTGTTTTCTTTCACACAGCTTACGATGAGTTTTATTCATTAGTTCGACACAAAAGTTTTAGCCGGTTTGCAGAAGGTACATCTTAATCCATAGTCATTTATTTTTAGTTATATTGTTATTAGTTAAATATATCACCTTATTTAATTGATATTTTTTTTTCAGATTATTAAAGCATCATTTATGTATTCCTGCAATATTTTCACGCATGTTGACCCGAAAACAACCTTGTTTAGTTATCAGAAATGGAGTCATCTACCATCATGATAATGCTTGTTCTCACGCAGCATAGGTGTATCAGAATTTTTGTAGGAATTTTTGACGCCCCTAACACGAAACTGCGAATAAAATATAAAAATCTCGTAATTTCTCTGTTAAAAATGGGTTATTTATTTTCTTTATGGATTATACTTCCAAAATAAACTATTACAGTTGTTTTAAAAGTAATAGAAATATATATATATTTTTTTTAAAAAAACAGTAATGAATTTTCCGAACTCAATATTTTTCAATTTTTAAACTTTAAAAATCTATCAAAATTTTTCTATTGATTCTATTTTTACGATATTTTCAGGGTCAATGTGAAAGTTTATGTTCTTTTCAATAAACCGATTATAATATTTTAGACAAACGTTTTTTTTTAAATTCACGCCCCCCCCATTTTCAAGTTTCTATTAAAAAGTAAATAATTAATTTATGTTTAATAGTTTTATATATCACAAATTGAAGAGAAAAGGTCAATAAATAATATATTCAAATTTAAAACAAACAAAAAAAAAAACCGTTTTTTAGAAATTTACCTGTAAAGTCCGAAGTTTAAAACCTTTTTTTAAAAAAAAACACATTGTCTTTTTTTGTTTGTTTTTTAATGAAACCTTGGTCCTTGCTCCTTTAATTGAAAAAAAAAATTAGGGCTTGGATTACATTTTTCGAGGAGTTATAAGCTTGGAAAGACAGGGGGTCGAATAATTCACGCCTCTCATTTTGAAATGTCTATTAAAAAGTAAATAATTAATTTATGTTTAATAGTTTTATATATCACAAATTGAAGAAAAAAGGTGAATAAATAATATATTCAAATTTAAAACAAAAAAAAACCGTTTTTTAGAAATTTACCTGTAAAGTCCGAAGTTTAAAACCTTGTGTTAAAAAAACCCATTGTTTTTTTTTTGTGTTTTTTTTAATGAAACCTTGGTCCTTGCTCCTTTAATTGAAAAAAAATTAGGGCTTGAATTACATTTTTCGAGGAGTTATAAGCTTGGAAAGATGGGATGGAATTATTCACTATTTTCACGCACAACTGACCGAAGATGTGTCATGAGAATTGGGTCGTGAACAATAGCTCCATCCTACACATTCTGTTCATACCTTTGATTATCGCTTATTTCGAGGAGTACACAAAACATTACATGATCTTAGAACATCTTATTATGACCAATAATGTAAAATAAACTTAAATTTTTAAAAAATCCAATTTTAAACATAATTTAACTATGAAATAAAGCAACCAGAATGAATTTCATTTTATTAATAAAAAGTTAGCTGTTTTAATAATAAAATAATAATAATAATAATAACAATAATAATAATAATAATACTAATAATAATAATAATAATAATAATAATAACAATAACAACAACAATAATAATAACAACAATAATAATAATAATATTAACAACGATAATAAAATGAACAATAATAATAATAACAATAATAATAAAAATAATAATAATAACAATAATAATAATAACAATAACAATAATAATAATAACAATAACAACAACAATAATAATAATAATAACAATAATAATAATATTAACAACAACAATAACAATAATAATAACAATAACAATAATAATAATAACAATAATAATAACAATAATAACAATTAAAAAAACAATAATAATAATATTAATACTAATATTAATAACAATAATAATAATAACAACAATTATTAATAATAATAACAATAATAATTACAATAATAACAACAACAATAATAATAACAATAATAATAACAATAATAATAATAACAATAATAATTATAATAATAATAATAATAATAATAATAATAATAATAAGTTAATAATTGAACAAAATGAATGACTTACTTCATGACCCTTTGAAATTTGAAACTAATTGGGAGCTCTTGAATTTTCTGATAAAAAATAATTTTTTCTGTTCTTAAAATTAGCAAATCATTGCAATTAAACATTAATTTTTTTAAACTGCATTCAATACTTTTAAAAATCGAGAACATTAAAACAAGCAAACCTTAAAAACAGTTTTATAATTAATGTATTAAATTTATTATTCAATGACTGAATGATAATCTAAAAATTAAACCAAACACTCGAAATAAAAACTTAAAAAATAATTAAATAAAGAGATCAATCACTCGCCCCACACGAGGGCAGACTTAGATACAAGATATATTTTAATGTTTAAATTTGATTTCCAAATAAAAAAAAAACATTCTAGACTGTGAAAATATTTTCTCAATGTTGGATGATTTTGTGTTTCTAAATTTTTTAGATGAGGAATCGTTATTCGTATAATTTAGATTCTTCAGACTACAGTTCTCATCTTGAGTGTCATTCTCACAATGTTTCGATCGATGTAACCTCCAACCTTCTACAGGTGTATCTTGTCAAACTCAAGAATTTTTCGGTCAAATTCGGCAATCTGCGCGGGATTTCGAAAGGAACACCTTAATTAATCAATTGTGGTAGCATGTTCTTGTTCCATCAGCCACGATTGTGTGCAAGTCATGGAAAAGTCGAAATTTCGTGCAAACTGCTGAGTTTACGGCAAGATACACCTGTAGAAGGTCGGAGGTGACATCGACTGAAACGTTGTAAAAATAAAAGAAGATGAGAACAGTAGTCCGAAAACCCCAAATAATACGAATTAGTATGATTTCTTATTCGCTGATCGGTGACAGAAAAGAAGATATGTAGTACCAGAACAGATACTACCCTTTTGCTTTAGCTAGAGTAACAATAGTTCAAAATGTCTGCTTATAACGCCAAATCTTAAATTATAGTTTTATTTCGTGATTAAAAATCAAATTAATAAAAAATACACTTTTATCCAAAATTAGAACGAACACGAAATGAAATAAATAC
>NC_136488.1:31342403-31347403 GCF_053919585.1 Euprymna scolopes
CTATCGATACTCATAGCTTTTCAATTTTGGGAATTTAAAAGAAAAGTTTCTAATTTCAGAATTTATATTGAAACTTCGAAGGCTTGTAACACATGAAAAATCAGTTAAGATTGAATAGTTAGAGACAATTAAATAAAAAGACGGGGTAGTAAATAAAGAACTTAAAAATAGTTCTAGTAGATTAATCGACAACCAATAATTGAAACCTTTGAAGCTGATACTCTCTAAAGCAACGATGACATACTAAGCATATCTAGTATAGATTTTAATAAAATATCGTAACTATTAATTATAAATAGAAATTTAAAAGTAACCCAGAAATTGTAGTAGAGAGGAGGAACGTTCGTTTATTGTTTAAATTATCTTTAGCACTGTTTAAATTACCTGTGGTTTTATAAAAGATGCTGGAATTTCTCCCCTTTAGCATCTATGCATTTCTGGGCACGTTTAACAACATTAGCAGATACTGCCTGTAGATCTTCTCTGGTGATCTTCTCTGGTTATTCTTCTGGTAACGTTGGTAATTTTCTCCTTTAGTTGGTCTAGATTGTTAAGATTATTTGCATAAACATTTTTGTTTTAAAGTCCTCCAAAATAAAAATCACACGATGGCATGATGAGTCCGAGGAACGTGATGGCCATAACCCTTTACTTATTGTTCTCTCTTCCGTAAAAATGTCATGAACTCGTGTCAGTGATCTGTGAGAGGTGTGGCATGAAGCGCCATCTTGGATAAAACATTGTATTTTGTCTTGTGGTGTCGGTCGTTAAGAGAAAGGTTAGAGAGATTTGGCTACTTTTAAGTGGGCCACCCTGTGTATCACAACTCATCAGTGCGGCTGGACTAGCAACTGCATCAAGCCAGCTTTAAAACTCATCCGCCTAGACGACATAGTCGGCGCTACTAACCGTTACACTATTCGGCTACTGCTAAGACGGGTATATGAATTAACAATGTTCAAATATTGTCCAAACGCCTAAGTTCTTTTTGTTTACACAAGGATCATCGCTTTACACACTAGTGGTAGTTTTTTATCACATCCTAATATGCTCAATCAAGGGTAAGAACGAGATAGGGTTCATTTATAGTCATCCACATACAATATTATTTCGCTGTATCACTCATCAGTGCGGCTAGAAAAACAACTACCCTAAGCCAGCTTTGAAACTCGACCGCCTAGACGAGAGTCGTCGCTCATAACCGTCACTTCGGCAACTGCTAAGATGGGTATATGAATTAAAAATGTTTAAACATCGCCCAAATATCTAAGCTCCATTTGTTTACACAAAGGGTATCGCTTAATACACTAGTGGCAGTTTTGTTTATCATTTTCCTATATGTTCAACACAATGTAACAATACAAAAAAACCCAAAAGATATAGTTAATTCACACTCATAATTTTTATTGGTTTTTTTTCTAAGAGCGCTTTAATTTTCTTTTAAGTACCTTTTACTCGTGTTTCTAGGAATACCACTAAGCACATCATAAAGCACACACACACACACACACACACACACACACACACACACACACACACATAAATATCTATATAGTATTAAATAGTGATACATAGTAATAAGTAGCAAGAACTAAAAGAGACGGGTTATCCTCAGTGTAGACAATACTACTAATACAATTCCAAATTACATAATACTTAATCGATCATATCTGACGGAGCGAGAGCATGCTACTTCCGGAGATTAAATATAGAGTTCCGTTCGAAATTACGTACAGCTGACCGAATTTGAAAAAAAAAATCCGAATTAGATATAAGATACCTAAAGAATTTTTGTGAAAATAGCATTCAGTATTAGAACAGCAGTTCGAATAATTCATACAATACTTAAAAATGTTCCCAAACTTTAAAGTTTAAGAAGAAATTCCTTGCTTTAGGTGAAAGTTATTTGTGTTAGAGTAGTTTGTATATATTATTTAATTGGAATTGATTATTGAGATGAGTATTACTTATTAATTTAGTCATTGTAGACTATTATCCTCATCTTTTTTTTAGTTGTTGTTTCACGACGTTTCGGTCAACTATTCCTCTGGCCTTCGTCAGGTGGTAACCTTGACGGGATAGGAACTCCGAATCTCCTAACTCAGCAATTACTAATTCAAAGCTCGAGAAATTAATGTCAATGCAAACATCCGTAGCGTTCATCATTTCTCAATATGCTCATCCACTCTCTATCCACTGCGCCACGGGCCCCGAAGAGGTCCGTGGCGCAGTGGATATAGACGTTGAATCTCTACGGTTCTAGGTGAGCATTGTCTGAAGATAGCGGTTTCAATCCTACCCAAAGCCGGCCAGAGGCTTACTTGGCCAAAACGTGGTGAGACGACAACAATTACGGAAGACAGTAATTGTTGAGGATGCAGTCAGGAGATTAGGAGTTCCTATCCCGTCGCGGTTACCACCTGACGAAGGCCAAAGGAATAGTTGGCCGAAACGTCGTGAAACAACACCTAAAACAGATGAGGATAATAGTATACAATAAATAGATTAATTGTTTGTCTATGTCCACATTCGAGAGAAAAAAATTGATGTTTCATTGAACATTTCTAGATATTCCATAGCTCGCAACTTTCTCGGGTAAATCTTTGTGCTAAACCCCATCGAAGCTCTTTTCTATATCAAGAGCGATTTTCTCAGAAAGGATACCCAAGTCGATATATTCACTGAGCCTGTGCGATATTACAGTCAGCACGTCAGCTGTAGATCTCGAAGAAAGAAATTCATATTGCTTTTTACCAAATAGATTGTTTCTGACTACTAATTTAGTATATGATAAAACTGTTTGGTATGTTATATAGAAAAGCAAATAACCCATTGACAAGAAAACATTAATAATTATAAACATATTAAATGTAAAAAAAAAGTATTTTTTTAATAATTTCATTTGTTTTCTTTGTATTATTTGTCCGTTTATCAACTTTTGTCCGGTGAGCTATCGTCCAGTCACTATTAATATCATATATTATTAAGAAATAACTCGAAAGCTTACTTGATCTTAAAATCAACTAGCGATATACAACGTTTCCGACTTTTGCACAATAGAGTGCGCTCCATCTGCCTTAATGTTATTTTATACGTATTTGGAATTTATAAGGGTTTAATTTCCCTTAATTCTCATATTAAAGTCTCAGCAAATGTAGTCGGCGGGGACTTTCTAGTTGGGTTCGAGTCTCTTGGCCGGCAGTAATTATCATTTCTTGCACTGATGATTGCGAAAGCTAATATCCGTAGGTATGAAAATAATTATCAATATTTATAAATATCTATCTATGTTTAGTTTCCAGCGACAGTGCAATTGTTTTTACCACATGGACTTTTGACAAAACAAAACAAACTTGTTTATTTAAACTATTCAACTTTCAGAAATTGAAATATAGTTTAACTAGTAGGGTGATCGGATATTGCCCGGGATTGAATGATGATCAACGAATGTTTCATACTCTACATTTTCAGTGTCATCGAAATCGATTAAATAGTACATTTTTCAATCAAATCGATTGATTGTCTACTCTAATTCGGAACCTATCGCGATGCACCTAGAAGAAGTTCCACATGTCTTTCGCAGTGATTAAGTTCACAATATATTGTAATCTACATTGCATAGTAGAGAACCAACTGTTTATTAAAAAAGATGCCATATATAATGTTTTGCATTTAAGTTTAGAATGCAAAAGTCAAGTATCATGCTTCAATTGTGATCTAAACAGAAACACTCATTTCGAATGCGCCTATGTCATATCAAATAGCCTACTGTTGATTTTATATGTTGGGCCTTTTGTCTTGTGTGAAAATAAAACTTCTCAAATGCAATTGTGATGTTAAGCTGTGTAAGTTTTTAACTGTTCCTTCTTTCATCGGATTATCACTACTTATCGAAGGCATTCCGATAAGTAAAACTATCAAAGAACACCACAAGGTACATAAAGTACCTCCATGTGGATTTTCATGAAGATCGATCGAGCCGTTTTCGAGTCTATAGGGAACGAACTCACAGACACACAGATACACAGGATATGTTTTTTTTTTGTTGGTTTAAAATCCTATTTTGATAGCAAGTTAATGTTAAACAAACGAGCAGGTTAAAACATTTGTAATAACAATTTCTAAAGTATAGACCCTGGAATTTTGTGATCAAGAAATTTAACCAGAAATTTAATGAGAAACGCATGAACTACATAAGTCAATGCCAAAAATGAGACATTCATTCATAATGGTAATAATATAAAACAAAAACTACTTTATTATTGTTTATTATTGATATCATTCTATTCGATAGCATATGAACCCTTTATTTCATCTAGATCTACGATCTATAGTTTGAAATATTTCTTGTTGTTTATGACATGTAACTCACAGAAGCGAAACGTTGTATACAGTGACACACGCACGTGTTGTGTGTAGACAACATATTTGTGAATAGTAGTTCATTTTATTGCACGTCGTTTTCTCGACAGAAAAACAAAACAAAACGCGAGCATACATATTATCTATCAATCAATTTATCTGATAAGCAGCCGGTTATTGTTTATATATACAAGGAATGTTCCGAAAGTAATGCCCCCCTTTTTAATTCCACCCGAATGGATCAGAAGGAATTGCAAATTACAATGTTATGATGACTGAACTGATGCATTCATGATTTGGAAGTTGCATCTCTAGTGGAAATATTGACGGTGTAAGATTCTTGATAAGCAACCCCTGTAATGTACGTGTGTCAGAAGCCGAGATGCGTTATTGAATTCCTGACAAAAGTGCATTGACAATGGTGTTGACAATGTAGAAAAATAAATTCCGGAGCACAAAAGGCCGTTCGTTTTAATGGTACCACTCCTGTTTTCGTAGTTCTTCAACTATTTGATTAAAAAAATATTCTTATATAACATAGCGCGCTCTCGACGGCCATGGATAGTCATCATCTCATCACTGGCAAAAATACCTTGTGAATGATGGTGACTATGTAGAAAAAAACATGTAGAGAAAAT